>NC_050189.1:26309143-26321643 GCF_008315115.2 Sander lucioperca | reverse complement strand
TTAAGCTTTTTAACACTTTTTTAACATTGAAGTCAATGAGAGCATGCTTTAAATCCTTAAAATCTTCTTCCGCTCCCAAAATTTTCAGCTCCTTCACACTTTCACCTACAGACGCCAAACAAACTTTAAAATGTTCACAAAATAATGAGCTATCCGGCTATGGCTTTTCAGTTTGATATCTTTTACAGTTTTTGTGAAAAAGCTGTTTAAGTTTAGTGATCATTTCAGGATTTTTCTGCGTTTCTAATGAGTGTGTATTGGGGCGAGTTAGAGTGGATGATGTCATAGCTAGAGCACAGAGCCTTAAAAAATTATCTTTGTCCCTTCTCTCTAAATTGCTCTCACGCCCACAATATCTACTTGTCACAATTTATACATCAAAACGTAGGTAATTTTGTCTATTTTCAGGCAATGTGCTAAGTTATGCGATATGACTTATACTTTTGGCTCGGTGAGCTTCCAAATGACAAGAGTTCCACATCTTCCTCCATTTACTGCCCTGTTTAACATTCAATCACATTTCTGAGCGAAACGCAGAGCGAACCACTTTTTTAAATCGCTGATATGCCCACATTTTAAAGTTTATCCACACATATTTTACATGAATACGTTCACAAAGGCCTTGTGGTAGTCACAATTACATCATTTCACTGATACCCCTTATCGTTTTAGCAGTCTGAGCCTTTATTTGAGAGCTTGCTCTGTGTCTTTGAATAGCTCCAGTGTGGCACAACAGGTGGCAGTTTCAGCAGGTGACATGGTCGTTAACCTGATTAAAGATGAAAGAGATCTCATCACAGACTTCAAAGGGTGTTTTCACTGGTCATATGTTACCATGACAACACTTTCACAGACAGTTGAATTGAATACTACATGCAGTAATATGAACATTAGTCTATATCTTTTGTGTTCCACTTCTGTCTGTCTGTCTCTGTCTGTCTGTCTGTCTGTCTGTCGCTGTCTGTCTGTCTCTGTCTCTCTGTCTGTCTGTTTGTCTCTCTCAGTCTGTCTCTGTTTGTTTGTCTGTCTCTCTCTGTCTGTCTTTCTGTCTCTGTCTGCAAGCTTCAAATCCTTCAAATCCTCTTCTGCTTCAAAATGTATCTCCTACATTCCTTCACCTACAGTGATTCAAACTTTACATTGTTTACAAAATATTCAGGTATTAGGCTTTGGCTTTTTAGTTTGATATTTTTTACAGTTTTTGTGAAAAAGCTGTTTAAGTTTAGTGATCATTTCAGGATTTTTCTGCATTTCTAATGAGTGTGTATTGCGTGAGCTAGAGTGGATGATGTCATAAAGTAGAGTGCAGAGCCTTAAAAAATTATCTTTGCTCTTTAGGGTCATGCTTTTTTGTTCTATGCTGATAATTATACAAAGTATTTATACTTTTAGCCTTTTTAGTCAATTTTTTTGAACTTCCACTTTTGACAGTATTACAGTTTAGCTTCCAGCTTTTCTACAAATGTATTTCAGCTCTTAGCTTAATAAAGTAATGCAGTTAATCTACCAACTGACAATTTTATATTTCAACGTCCAAGTTTTTCAGCAGTGCAGTGCAATCCATTTGAGATTTTTCAAACAATTTATTTCATATTTCTGCATTTTCATACTGTTTCTCATAGCATTTGTAAGTCTTCCAGAATTAATCATAATTTCAGTTAGAAAATAAATTCTTTTATATATTAGTGGTGTTATTCAACTTTTTAATGAAATTCATGTTAATTGAAACCATTCATACTTTGTCAACTATTCTCACTACTTCAACTTTTTCTTACTGATTTAAGCTATTAATCCAGTTTAGCTTTAGCAATTCAGCTATTCAGCATTCCCACGCATTTTCTGCAGGAAATGCATTTTCTAGTATAAATTCAAATTTCTTTTTTCTCTGAGGCAGGGCTGCTGATTGTCACCTTTTTTGTTTAACTTAGCAATTGAACCTCTGACCATAGCTGTCAGAGCTGACAATAGAGTTCCTGGCATTGTTCCCCCTAACAATGCCGGAACTCTATTGTCAGCTTTACCCACAAGGTTTCACTTTATGCTGATGACCTTCTTTTGTACCTTTCTAACCCTACAGCTTCCTTACCTTACGTTACTCATCTACTACATTATGTTAAAAGGATATCTGGTTACAAGTTGAATTTTTCCTCTCTAGCAGGCCTTGTCAACACTGTGAAAATGACAGTCCTTCCTCAATTTTTGTATGCTTTTCAAATGCTACCACTGTTTAAGATCTGAATTCACATATTTCATAATTTATCTGGAACAAATCTGTCCCAAGAGCAAGAAGGCCTATTTTAGAGATGCCTAAATCAGTTGGCGGACTTGCACTTCCCAACTTCATGTTATACTACTGGGCAGCCAATCTCTCCAAATTGCCCTATTGGATTACATAATTTAGAACAGGGCAAAGCCCTACTTGGGTTGCCATGGAAACTGAAATATGTCCCTCTTTTTCACCATTACCTAGCCTTTGCACTTCCTTTTCAAAAAAATCTAACTACTCTTCTTCAAATCTTGTGACAAAACATTCTCTCAGAATATGGCGCCAATTCAGGAAACGCCTTAATCTTACTCATACAAGTGGCTTTATGCCCCTGATTCACAATATTTTCCCTGCTGCACAATCTGACTCAGCTTTTCGCTATTGGTATGATAGTGGCATAGTGTTTTTCAAAGTTCTATTTGTAGGCAACACCTTCATTTCATTTGAGACTTTGCGTAAGGATTTTACATTACCTCAGGTTCATTTCTTCAGATACCTACAGGCCTGTAGTTTTGCCAGAGAACACTACCCATTCCCACATCTATCTAATAATGATTTGCTTGATAAAATACTTGGGCGTAACCCAACCCTTAAGGGCAACATCATTCTAAATTTCAGTATGCCTTCAATAGAGAAGACTAGATGCGCCTGGGAACAGGACCTTGGCGTCCAACTCTCAGCACAGATCTGGGAAGGTAGCCTAGATTTCATCCATATTTCTTTGCTGTGTCTTAGACACAACCTGATACAATTTAAGATCCTACACAGGATTCATCTCTCTAGGGATCGGTTGGCTGCCATTTATCCAAAACTGACCTACATTGTTTGAGATGTTTGATGAGGTTTAGCTACTAGGGCATATGTTCTGGTCCTGCCCAGCAGTGACACATTTCTGGACCTAGATATTTGAGGCTTTTACACATATGTGTGGCAGGCTCATCCCACCAGACCCTATCACCACTGTCTTTGGTGTTACTGTTGGGGAGGTTCAGATCTCTACATCCCAGACGCGTGCCATTGCATTTGCTTCACTTTTAGCTAGGAGACTTATCCTGCGGCAATGGAAGTCTGCTAATCCCCCATCTTTCCTTTGCTGGGTAAGAGAAGTCCTTGCTTTTCTACCCCTAGAAAAACTGAGATACTCTAGGGGTAAATCCTCTGATAGATTCCATATCACCTGGAGTCCTTTTCTACAATTCGCAGACAATCTGCCCTTCTCTTGATCCTGAATTGCACACATGTCAGCTGGACTGGTGCGGCGCTGGGTGCAGTACAATTGCATTATTAATGATTAGTCATTCACTAACAAAATGTATAGGGTGTCTTTCATAATGTTAAATTTTGCCTAAAAGGTGGCAGACTTTTTATTTTATATTTTATTTTATTTTTTTTATTTATTTATTTTTTTTTCCCTCTTTCTTTGACTGTGTGTGTCTGTGTATGTATTATGTGTACCCTTGGGTGGGTGGGATCAGGGTTGTTGTTTGTACAATTATACTGTGAAAACCTGGAAAATAAAGTAAAAAAAAAAGTGTCCTATACCGTAAATACACGTCTGGCATCTGTAGCGAAGCAAACCACTTGTAAATCGGTTTGAAATACAGCGAGAAAAGACCGCGTCGATGTATCGTCAGAGACAGTTTAGAACCTAGACGCCCCAACTCAGAGTAGTTTCCTGTATCTGTGTCACGTGGATTCCACCACGTCCACGCCTCTTTTAGGAGACTAGCGGCAGGTACTGAGTGTGTTGATTTCAACGGGAGAAGTGAACATGAATACAGATTATGAGTGATTCTTTCACCCCATAGTCACCAAGGTAAATATTGGAGCAATGTTTCACAAGCCACATCTCTCCAGAACATTCTGACAATAAAATGGCATTTTTCAGATGGACACATCAGGAGAAAATTTACTTAGTTTGAGACCTGTTTCTGTCTCAGGACCAAACTCTCGCGAGATCTGGCAACACAGAGAAGCTAACGTCAACTAACATTCGTGAACGCCCTGACAAAACTAATCTCTGTGATGCTAAATGTCTTTTAGCTGTGTAAATATAGTGACTTTATTCTTGTAATAGGCTATTATAACTTTATTTTTCACAAAATATCAGGACTCCTCCAAACCTCAGAGAACACAGATGGGATGAGTTATATTTTGAATGTGCACAAAGTTTTGGACATGAGCAGAAATCTTGCTCAAACATCTGAAATACTACAGTCCAGGGGTTTATTAATAAATTAAAATGAATAATGTATAATTGAGGTGAATAATTGTCATATGCACATTTACGGAGGTTACTTCCCAAACAAAAGATGCAAAAGAAGAGGGAGGAGTAAATTATGCCTAACCTACATGTGTGCTGACTCAGATATAATTAGAAGAGTCAATCCAAAGGAGAATAAATAGCAATATAGAATGCCTGAGAGTCTTACTGCAATATATTCCATTATGTTTTTAGGTTTGGATTGTAATATGTTTCCCTTTACATAAAGATAATTCCAGCATATTAATTCAGAAAAAGGGCGAAATAGGGGTATACAAATTCACCAGAATGCATGAAATTAAGTGTTTAATGCTCAAAATTTTCGGGGGGTGGACCCCCAGACACCCCACATCATAAGTCGCCACACATATCTGGAAACAAAACCTTGGCCTTTGGGTTGCCAGGCCAGTTATGATTAGGCCAAATGTTGCTGCCATCTAACTTGCCGATTACACATGTTAAGCATTTTTTGTTGACTTGTGGATAGGCCCACTGATGTTCAGTGATTTTAAAAGTAGCCTCAATTAGGCCTGCATGAAGTTGGAAATTATTTGATGCACTTTTAAAAAAGTTGTGGAAATAAAACGTCTTCAAATACAATATTAAAAAATATTTACATTTTATCAGTTGTTATTGAAACTCATCAAACACACAAAAGATGGCATTTACTGCAGAGTGTGTGGGTTAGGGCAGGCGGACGGGATTTTGGGGAAGGGGGGGCCCGGCTGTCCTTACCTACTCTAAGGGGAGGCTCACATTCACCCAATTTGAAAACCCCTGGTATAGAGGATCTTTGGTATCGTTCCAACAGCAGAGGGGAATTTGGTATCTATGTATGTATGTATGTATGTATATCTATGGGATGACTGTTCGCTTGACTTCAATAGAGCAGACGGCTCTGCAGAGTCGTGTAATTACGACTTTATGACATTTCATAAACAGCAACAATTTTGTTATGGCGGTGCCCTGTGTAAAGTTTGGTGAAAATAGTCATGTTCAGATCTTGACAACGTACACATGTATTTCTGCTTGTCTTTGTTGGTTCAGGGGTGCTCCTGCAGGCCTCAGTGCCCTCCTGTGCCAGACAGCACTGTCCCAACTGCTGCAGAACAACCTTTTACCTTTCCACTGCCCCCACGAAGCTGATGACAACCAGGAAGTGGAACCGCAAGTAGTCTGTAAGTGTTTTACTTTATGCTCAATTTTGAGGCTCCTGTGTAGTTTGTGGTGCCATTTAATTATATAGTGTTATACTGAAGGGTGTCTCTAATCTTTAGTCTACCCTTATACCCTTTTTCCACCAAAAGCATATATGCAGGTTTTGTAAATGTAGTAAAACCCAATAAAAAAGGCAAAAGTCTTCATTCCCATTGCCATTAGACGAGTATGCATTTTTTTTTGTGGTATGTCAAGTTCAAAGTCACCAACAAAAAGGGATGAACATCTGCCGATTGGAGTTGGAGCCGATAAATACCTGTTACTACTGCAGAGTCATTTGTCCTGGGAATGAATGCCAATTGTAACATTTACCACTGACAAAAGCCAGATGTTAGTCAGGGTTTTTCCTGCATAGAGGCTGCCACCTCAGTGAAATTTTGCCCTACCTTCTGTTCTCGCCTAAACTCTGACAGGTCTTCATGGAAACACTATTTTCTAACAAGCTTTGCACTTAGTGGATATGTAAATTGTAGCAATTACGCCGTTGCCGATGTGGTGGCGCTGTATCGTAATCAGCACAGTGCATCCTGAAAGGCGCTGCCAAAACTGCCAAAAATGTCAAATCTGCTGCTGCTGGACACAGCGAAACTTTATGAAACACTATGGCGCCATAGTGTTTCGCTGGTAGTAGGGTTGTAACGATCAATCAATATATATTAATTAAAGGTGCGATATTAAAACGTGATATTTCTTGTCAAGGTAAAAAGTTGTCTCGCGAAGTGCAGAATTACGCTGGTACTAACTAGGACCGATTCACCCTAAATCAATTGGTGCCAAATTTCGGTACCTGAGAGCATGTTTGCTCGAGCTTCTCTGTCCTCTGCATGTTTCACAGAGAGTGGAACTCAGCTCCAACACACTAGCTGAGCTGCAGTGCGGATGGAGCGAAACTACATCGCCTTTGCAGCTTGTTTAAGTCACAGTGAGTCACAGCACTTGTGGGTTGTAAAAGAGGCTTGTACAGTAGCTCTATGGAGTTCCCAGTGTGTTTTGCCCTTCAGGTCTCCACGAAAACTATGAATATGATGGGCCAGGTGTTCGCCAATCAGAGAGCTTGTTCCCATGCTAATTTGCCTTGTTTTCCCAACCAGCACAAGGCCTCCAAATGTCACAGAAAGGCTAAATAATTTAGCAAATCAAATTTTGAATTGGATAACGCCCTGCACTTCTACAACTTTTATTAAGTAGTAGTAGTTCTATAGTCATAGTTCTATTATCTTTATTGTTACTATAATTGCCACTGTTCACCATACCAACTGCTATAATTATTAATCATATTTCTCTATATCTGTATCAGTGTCTTTGTGTCCCAATCGGATGGCCGCCCACCAAGAGTCAGGGCCTGTCCGAGATTTACTGCCTGTTTTAAGGAAGTTGTTCCTCACCACTGTCGCACCAAATGCTTGCTCATGGGGGGAATTGTTGGGTCTTTGTAAATTATAGAGTTTGGTCTAGACCTACTATCTGGAAAGTGTCATGAGATAACCCCTGTTATGATTTGACACTATAAATAAAATTGAATTGATTAAGGAAAAGCAGCAAGGAAATGGATTTGAGAATGAGAAAAGGAACTCTTTTAAATGGCTTAATAAAAGCTCTATTCTTAATTTGTTTTTTTAATTCAACTAATAATTCCTGTTTTTTTAAATAGATTTTTAAATGCTTTTATAGTTTATTTTTCATTTTAGTTTTATTTAGTTTTAATCTTAAATCTATCAATGTATTTTTAAATTATGTATTTATTTTAACTTTAAAAATCTTGAAAACCAGTCATTAATTCCAAAAAGGGTTGGACCAGAAAAGCATTTTGCTTCTTCCTACTCCTTTTCGGACAATAGTATTTATTTAAGAATACTCATTTATTTTGCTTATTTTTGCTTCTTTTTTTTTAAATTGAAATACTTTGTGTCTTGCACTTTAAGTATTTTTTTTGTATGTTCAAAATAAACTATTCATACATTTATTCATTCATTCATTCATTCCTGTTTTGATGTACAATTAAATATTAAATGAAGAAATGCTCTATTTAAATTTTTCATGTCCCTGGAGGTCCTCCATATTTTATTAGTCATATTTTTTCATTCAAGTTTTCTTTAAAATATTGTTAAAATCTTTTCTCATTCTTGTGAACCCAGTATCGTCTCGTGTGCAGATTGTCTTGTCACACTCCTAATATCAATACATTGATTTAATGATCAACCATCTAATACATTGATGCAAATTGAATCTATACATATATAAAATATATAGAAATATATAGAAAACATCTATACATATCATCTTTAAGATACACCTTTTATTTTTTAATATTCCCATGACACCGGTGTTACCGTTTGCACAGCTCCTTCTTAAACAATGCTTGCAGCGCCGGGCTCATGACATTCAGCCAAGAAAAGGACGATGCACTGTATTTTGAACACTTTTATTTTTAAATTTAAGGAAATTATCTCTGGGCACAGAAACCAATATTTTACTATTACTGCCTGTTCTGTTTGTTACATCCCAAAGAGACCCTATTATACTCCTATTCAGCGTGATATTTGTACTCTTGGAGTCTACTAGAATAGGTTTAAATGCTTTGATGTTCAAAAACACATTGGGCCCTATCTTGCACCTGGCACAGCGCAAAGCCCGACGAAAATGTCTTTGCTAGTTTAAGACCGACGCAGTTGTCAATTTCCCATCCAGCGCCCATGTCGTTTAAATAGTAAATGCACCTGCGCCCATCTGTGCGCCCATGGGCGTGCTGGTCTTACAGGGAGGTGTGTTCAGGTGCATTCATTGCTATCTTGAGGCAGCGGAAAGTAATCGCACCATTGACCAACAAAAACCTGATCTAAAGTCAATAACGCAGCATTTCATTGTTATTTTAACAGCGCTTTAGTAAAATGCATCTAGGCTCGTGGACAGCACGCGCACACTATGCTTGTTACACACACAGGGACGTGCAGCAGCACACAAACATGCAAAAGATTAAAAATAAAATGATTACAATGTGAAATAGTATTATATGATCTGCTTGTGCGCTTTCATTTCATGCACAAGCAGATCAGTTTCTTCTCATGAAAATCTCTCCTTCCTGCTTAGCAAATCCTCCTTCTTAATAGCAATGCGCCAAGGTACAAACGCACCTGGCTTGTAAGGGGAATGGGAGATGACTCTTATTGGTTTATTGCATGCTACGCCAAAAACACACCTATGATTAATTAAGACACTAAGTACAACCCTTTTGAACCATGCGTCTGGTGCACGGACCCATTTTTCTGTCGTTAAACTAGCAAAAGTGGATTTGTACACGCCCTAAATGCAACTGCGCCAGGCTCTTCACACCGTGCGCTTACATCGTTAAAATAGGGCCCATAATGTTTCTCATACTGCCCATTGCTGCAGCGCCTCTGCCTGAAATGGTCTGTCATGACCACGTCTGGCTCCTCCCTGCTTGGACTGGGTAGCACGGCTTTGGGGACTGTGGGGCCCAGCATAGGGTTTGCTGTGGGCTTCACAGGAAAGGAATTGAGGGTCCCCAGTTCAAGTACTGAGTCACCTTGTGCTTCCTTTTGTTTGGTGGCGAACCATTGTTTAATCAGGTGGCACTTGTGTGCATCCTTTGCCTTCCTGAGTTAGCCTCTCAGTTCCCTGTCCCTTCTTTGCAGCTCCATTGTGTCCTTGTTTTTAACAGTTAATTCCCTTAGCTGCATTATTTGTTTGTCTTTGGTTATGTAGGTTTTGTTATTTTGGGTAAACTTTAACTGTTTATTGCTTTACTGGGCAAAACAAGCAAAACTATTTAGCACAAGCTAACGTTAGCAACGTAGCCGAGGCCTAACGTTACAGCTGACCGGCCTTTTAGGAGCAAACGCTGGGAACATTCACTGTGCGCGGTTCACGAAGCAGTCCTTAGTAAAATGAATAAAACACAAAAAATGCTGGGGTTCTACTGCTGAATAATAGTGGTATAAATACATTTTAGCTACTGACTCGTTATTTCTTCCTCCTTTTGAAGTAATATGCTTTTGCACCAAAAGCACACTGCAACAATCAACATGAAGATATCTCCATGTCCTCTGCTCTAACTGGCTTTGTTTGAGGGCGTGCCAAACTAGCCGCTGGGCGGACAGACTGTGCTTGCTCAGGCAGCACCTAAAGGCACTGGCAGCACAAATTCAAAACTGGGCTGGAAATTCAAACAGCAATGTGGGCGAGTTGTTTCAGGCAATTGAGAAAATAATGCTGTCTGTGGGAGAGAAAGCTCTATTTGGAGTTAATCCCTGGAGTCTAAGCCATTTTTTCCAATCTTTGGTTGCCTGGTCTTGTGTAATGATGCTATGGAGCTAAAAGAGTCTCAATAAAGATAAATGCACACACTACATTCACATATGCACACACAGGATTCATACATGCACACACATGATTCATAAATACACACACAGGATACACAAATGCGCACAAATTTCACAAATACACACACAAAATTTAAAAAGCACAGAAGATTCACAAATGCATACAAAATTCAGAAATGCACACAAAATTCAGAAATGCACACAAAATTCAGAAATGCAAACAACATTTACAAATGCACACAAGATTCAGAAATGCACAGGACAAGATTCAGAAATGTATTTCTGATGCACACACAAATATATCTTGATTTACAAACTGCTTGCGGTCTGTGAACTTCACTGCATTTGTGTGTGAATTTTGAGACTGCCCTGACTTGGCTCGACACACAAATGCCTTTTTTTAAACAGGGAATGTTCTGCAACCAATCAGATATCTCCCTTGTTTTAGCCAATCACAAGAACGCACCCCATGTGGGGGATTGTTTACTTATAAGCCAATCACATGAACGCGTTCACACAGCGCTATATGAATGTGGTGTAGGAGTCATTGGTCGAACTTATAAGTCACGCCCACTGCCAACTCGGAACTTGCAGACGGAGCAACAACCAACAATGGGACATTTTTAACAATTTTCACCATCTTATTCATCATTAAATTCACTTCTGACAACATTTTAGGCGAGAAATCAACTCTGTAGAGGTCAAATATGGGCCGTTTTACGACAATTGATGGCTAATTGCAAATTTTGTCCGACTGTGTGTCGGGAGTTCAGCGGCCGGTGCTGCCTGTGTTGCTGCCTCGCCGCCCGGCCTACTGGGAGGTAGATGGAGCTCCGTCACGGCTGGCAGCCCACGGCACTCCATACCTGTGCAAAGTCACCGTTTTTTGGGTTAATGGACTACCAAATGCCGCTGCCCTGACAGAGCTCCAAGGCCTGCAGCTCCTCTCTTCCTGCAAAATGGCCGCTGTGTGTGAGTGAGAGCGCGGTCAGCGAGCTTGTTACGCCCGCAATCTCTTACCACAGGTTCCAGTTAATCTCATAATGGATATGTGTGTTGAGTTATTTAAACAAACGATCATAGAAATAAACGTCTCTTATCCGCGAGTCTCATTGATAAGCCTGCGGCTGGATGGAGCTCTATCAATGAGAGCTAGCTAGCCTCCTCTTAGACCTCTGAAACGAAACCCCTAATGTTTACAAAAAAGCATTACATTGAAATCGGACACCATTGTTAGCTTTATAAGACCTTGGGGTAGATGTTCTATAAGTGGCATGACGAAATTCAAACTGTAAATATACAAAAATTATGTCGAAAGTGTAGCAACGATCTTTCCCATAGGATTAAATGGAACACATAGCTAGCCTAGCTAGCAGCTCCTCCTAAGGAGACCCCTAATGTTCACAAAAATGCATTAAATTGAAATCGGACACCATAGGTAGCTTCATAAGACCTTGGGGTAGATGTTCTATAAGTGGCATGACGAAATTCAAACTGTAAATATACGAAAGTTATGCCGGCAGCTGGCAGCCAGCCAGCTCCGGAGCCCCGGTCGTCCAATAACCGAGAAACGGTGACTTTCACTGGGTAAGGAGTTTGCCGCTTTCTCGTCTGACTGTTTGGAGCTCCTGTTGACTGTTTGAGCAAAACATCACGTGAATTACTACGAGAATGGATGACTCCACCCACATTCATATAGCGCTGTGTGAACGCGTTCATGTGATTGGCTTATAAGTAAACAATCCCCCATGTGGTGTGCGTTCTTGTGATTGGCTAAAACAAGGGAGATATCTGATTGGTTGTAGATCATTCCCTGTTTAAAAAAAGGCATTTGTGTGTCGAGCCAAGTCAGGGCAGTCTCAAAATTCACACACAAATGCAGTGAAGTTCACAGACTGCAAGCAGTTTGTAAATCAAGATATATTTGTGTGTGCATCAGAAAAACATTTCTGAATCTTGTCCTGTGCATTTCTGAATTGTGTATGCATTTCTGAATGTTGTATGCATTTGTGAATCTTCTGTGCTTTTTAAATTTTGTATTTGTGAATTTTGTGCGCATTTGTGTATCCTGTGTGTGTATTTATGAATCATGTGTGTGCATGTATGAATCCTGTGTGTGCATATGTGAATGTAGTGTGTGCATTTATCTTTAATGAGACTCTTTTAGCTCCATATGATGCTTGTATAACCTCAACCCTGTTATGCACAATCAAGTTATAGACGTCACTTTTTTCAGGACAACCTCAGCTATCAGGATATGTATGCTGCAGGGATGTCATATGACTATAAAGAAGAAAAGACTAAACAGAAATTGAATCTCACAGAAATGTATTAAAATCACAGATTTTAAAATAATAACGAAGACTTTTGGCTTTTGAAAATTGTTATACCAAATCTTGGCAATCAGGGAAAC
>NC_050189.1:26156643-26301643 GCF_008315115.2 Sander lucioperca | reverse complement strand
GTGAGTACTTGGATTTTGGTTGAGAGCCAGTCCTGTAAATCCTCCCAAAAGGCTTCGCAGTACATACAATGGAAAAACAGGTGATCAGTAGTTTCAATTTCAGTTTCACAAAAATTACAGTTATTATGATCCACGCCGAATCTCTTTCTTAGCAGCTCGTTGGATGGATAAATATTACTCATAATTTTAAAGTGGACTTCTTTTGCCTTGGGGCTTACAGGATACTTGATATAGTTGGTCTGATTCAGAGAACAGCTGGAGTATGGAGTTTCTGTTCGAGCGTATTGGGAAGAGTATACTATTAAGATGAATACGAAATAATTTGTTTGAATTTCCCTCAGCCAGAAAATCATGATCATTAAAATGAAGTGTGGGTAGATTTAACATAACCGATTGTGTTTCTATGTTTTGGACTAACCCTTTAATTAACAGAGGGATCGCTTTGATTACTTTGTCAAATTGAGCATGTGTGCAAACTATGTTATATTTCGAGCAGAAGCTGTCATAAGTTAGCCAGCATCCCTGGTCGTTAATTAAATGGGTTACTGACCAGATATTTTTATCCATCCAATGCTGTAAGTGGAGAGATCTGCGATTACATAGCACATATCTGTTATTCCAGATGGGAGCTTGATGTGGGGTGAAATTGTGCGTGTACATTACATTACATTACATTACATGTCATTTAGCTGACGCTTTTATCCAAAGCGACTTACAATTAAGTGCTTTCAACTGTGAAGGTTCAAACTCCAGACCACAAGTAGTAAGTGCAAATACAGTAGCTTTAAATAGGCAAAGCTACAAAGAGACATATGAAAGTGCAGGTTCAAAAGTGCAAGTTCAAGATTTTATCCGAGGTGTAGTCGGAAGAGATGCGTTTTTAGCCTTCGGCGGAAGATGTGTAGGCTTTCGGCCATCCTGATATCGATGGGGAGCTCGTTCCACCATTTGGGAGCCAGGACAGTGAACAGTCGGGATTTCGTTGAGTGATTAGTTCTCCCTCGCTGTGAGGGAGCAGCCAGCAGTTTGGCTGATGCAGAACGAAGTGGGCGGGTTGGGGTATTTGGTTTGACCATGTTCTGGATGTAAGCGGGTGCTGATCCGTTCATGGCCCTGTACGTAAGTACTAGTGTCTTGAAGCGGATGCGGGCCGCAATTGGTAGCCAGTGAAGAGAGCGGAGGAGAGGTGTAGTGTGAGAGAACTTGGGGAGGTTGAAGACAAGTCGAGCCGCTGCATTCTGAATGAGCTGCAGGGGTTGGATGGCACATGCAGGCAGGCCAATCAGGAGGGAGTTTCCAGCATATATAGTACCTGTTTGTGAAATGAATCACAAACATCTCTTTAATGGTATTTTCTCCTTCTAAGCCATTAATCTTCTTAATGTGTTTGCTAAAGAAGATTGAATATTGGCAGATTTTATATTTAAAAAATTCCCATTTTTGAGTGTATGACGATATGGAATCATCCTGTAAGACTTCTTGAATATGTTTTTTAATGCCACTACAGTACTCATCATTTTTTAGGAGATTTGCATTAAACTTCCAGTACCCCTTTCTCCAAACTGTATTGTAGGGGTTACTGATAAATCAATACAGCAATGGTCAGTAAGTGGTGCAGGAGATATTTCACAGTTTGCAATTTGACTTAGCATTGTGTTTGCTACTAACCAGTAATCTAGTCTAGATTTGATAGAGGCATCTGATTTAACCTGTTAACACCCACCCACATTTTAATATTTATTAATATTTCAACATTAAAAATTATTTCACGAATGTGACACTTTTGTCAATATGGACATATTACACATTATTAGATCGGTTAGATTCTCAGCTATAGCTATAGCAACAAACATGATTCATTTAGATCAGACCTCATAAACAAAAAAAGAAGGATTAAAAGTGACGACTTCTTACCTTTGAAGCAGTTGTAAAGTCTGCCCATTCCCTAATTGTTTATATTCATTTCATCAGGTTCCAACAATCAAAAGACCAAAAGGGTTTCTCATAAAAATAATCCAGTAGGTACAAAATGCTGTGTAAAAACAAAACAAAAAGTCCGTAGCTAACTGTTTGCTCCTTTGTCAATGCAGTTGGCAAAAATAATATTTTCTCTTCATCCTGCACGGTGTTGTTGGGTATGCTTGTTTTCCTTCCTTACCTTATCTACAATGCGAAAGCATCCCCAACTTTTTCTGTTTAGTTTTCACCCTGGGACAGCCCCCGACGTCCAGCAAGCGCTCCCATTATGGAGCGGTCAATTTGCTGCGTCATCTCTCTGAGCAGCCATCTTAGGAAAAGCTGTCATTGGCTATCGACACGTCAATCATGGCAGTTGTAGCTAATCACATTCCCTTTCCAACGGTATATAGCATGATAGAAATATTCAATGGGAGCCAGTCCAAATGAATGGGTAACAGACCTAAGCCCCGCCTCCCAGAGCCAGCATGCACATACATCTGATTTATGAGAAAAAAAATATGTTCAACAATGTTTGAATGAATTTAAAACGATTTTGTAAGTCATTTTAAGTCTTTAGTATGTTTTTTTTCTAACAGCATAGAAGTGAGTAAAAGCATTTAGCAACATTTGGTCACTTGGAGAAGTTTTGGAGAGGTTTTGGCACACCCACTGTTAACACATGTTATACCAAATACTGAAAACTCCCTAGCTCCCATTAGGTTAGGACTAGAGATCTGAAACTTTATATAGGTCTTGTTGACAAGGCGTAGAAGGCATGTGTTGTGTTCTGCATAGTGTGGCACAAAGTATGTTTTAGTTTTTTTAGTTTTTTTTTTAAAAATTACGTTTTTTTAGACGGGACCAAAATAACTATTTTGAACCATGTTTGAACTGCTGTAGTGTATGTTGTGTTTTAATCACATGCTAATCAAGCACATATCCATAAACTAGAAGAATGTAGGTTTCAAATGAAGCCTCATACATGCATTTTGGCCTTGCAGTTCTTCTGTTATAAGCTTTTCCATTTGGGAACCAGAAATAGACGAAATCAGGCCAAAGAGGTGGATTTTAACAGGTTAAACCAGGTAAATTGTCTAAGATTTGGGTTTTTGTCTCTCCAAGGATCGTGGAGGTATAAATTGTTAATAAGGTAACCAATAATGTGTTAGGATGAGGATTTGTATATTTGCTGGGGGATCTGTCGATCCACTCATCCAACACCGTATTCCAGTCCCCACCTATTATTACGTTTTCTGTAGAATATCTTTCTTTGAGTTGTACAACTGTTTCTGTAATATCTTTAAGAAGGTTTCTATTTTGCACTGTGTTACAGTAGCCATAAATATTACCCAGAAGTAGGGCAGAGTCATCCAAAAGTAACACACATATAATCCAGTGACCATCAATACTAGATTTTGTCATTGCCACTTTCCACGGACAGTTATTGAATAGGATTGCAACTCCTGCAGATCTCGATGTGCCATGTGAAAAAAATATTTTATCTCCCCATTGATTTGACCAGAATTTTTCATCAGAGTCGTTTGAGTGAGTTTCTTGGATGAGTATATATTGTAAACTTCTGTTTTTACAGTAGAGAACCAGCTTTTCTTTTCAAGTTGTCTCGTAGGCCCCTAGCGTTAATAGTTAAAAGTTTGAGGTTGTTTTTTAAGGACATCAAAGAAGAGTAAGGTAAATTATAGAGTAAATAAATTAAAGTGCCAATAAATAGAGGAAGGTTTTAACAATAACGAGCTTTCTTTTTTTAGAAGCTCTTAAGTTGAAGAAAAAAACTTCAGACAGGTCCCTGAAATGCATCATTGAGACTGACATTGGGGTGAACAAGGAGGTAAACAACTGTTTACAAATGCACATATTGAATTATTTTACCTTCTCCTGTGTGCAATTTTAGTACCATAAAGTGACTTTACATAGTGAGAACATACATGAGAAGCCGAGAATGTTCAGAACTAGCTTAACAATGAGCACTATTAACAACAACAGCATGTGTTACCAACTGAGCATTTGAGTGACATTTTAACCAACTTGATAGTGATTGACTAAATCGTTACAGTGCGTCCATCAATTACAGCAACGTGGCCTCTGTACAATGCCACCTTACCCAGCGCTCTGGCTTGCTTGATTTTCAGCCACAGTTGTTCTCTTGCCTGCCGATCCTCCTTGGTGAAATCCTGCACAAAGCGGAGCCCTTGATCTTTACACATGGGAGAATCCTTCGTTGCTTTCCACATTTCATCCCGGTGACGGCTCCTCAGAAACTGCATGATGATCTGGCGGCTCCAACCGTCTTCTCCTCTCCTCCCGACGCGATGAACTGAGTTGACAACGTCTTCAATCTCTTCTTCCCATTGTGGAAAGATTATGAAGAGCAGCTCTCGAATTTTCTCTCTGAGGTTTTCTCCTTCCTTTTTCTTGAGACCGGAAAGTCTCAAGTTCCAGCAGTGTTTGTATCTTTCCACCTCAAGTATTTTCTCTTTTAGTTTGGTGTTTTCCTTCTTCATGACAGAGTGCTCTTTTTCCAGCACCTCCAATTTGGACGTACATTCAGTGAGTCCGACTGAGTTCAGCTCGACTCGCTGTATAATGCTGGCAACCATGTCGGAGCTTTCTTTAAGTTGTTTACCAAAATCTCCCACCTTGTTTTCCAGGTTCCTTATGGTGGCTAAAACATCACCGAGGGAAGGCTCAGTCTCTGTCGCCAATTTCTTAGTCAGTGGGAGTTTAGTTGAGGGACATTCAGTGGCCGTTTTGTGCCGCCGGAGCTAGCTGTTCTTGGCTTTGATGTATCCATAGTGGTAGCAGCGCTACAGCATAGCTGGGAAAGCTAACTTATTTCCTGTGTTAGCATTCGGGCTAGCAGTCTTGAGCGGAGGAAAGTCTTTACTGTTGACGGCTGACATTGTTTTTCTTGGTATCTTTGTCCTACCTTTGCGCTCACTGTCGGTGAGGTGTAGTTAGCATATGTTTTTGGTCAATGGCAGTATTTCAGTTCGAATTTGGGACCGAACGAACAGAGCTTAAAACTTTTTGTGTGCCCTGTTTCGCCATCTTGCCGGAAGTCGCCCTGCTCTGACTATTCTGCTACGTTGATTTGAATGGAAATGGCCTTTCCATCCATTTTATTTTTATGGCTATAAACCTCTAGAAAATTATGCACTTATCACAACAAACTGTCCCAGGAACAGTAAAATGTAGGGGTGAAAGGGAGTAGTTTTGGGGAAACATTACATTAGTGAAATGTAAATGTACCTTACCAGTACTTATTGTCTGTTATGATGGTGGAATGTTATTACAAGTGTTACCATTTTGGTAACACTTGAAGCCTGTCTCTATAAACACATTTATAATATACGGTGGCCGACAGGCCCTGCAACTTAAGAAAACACACGCAAATAGACAAAACACAAGCAAATTAAGAAAACAACTTCATTAATTTGACAACACATGTGCAGCATTCAGCAAACGCGCTGCAAATACCACAACACAACCAAATACATAAACGCACTGCAAATATGAAACGATGCAAAAAGAAAAGCACGCAAACCCCGAAAAAAGAAGCAATGCAAAAAGAAAAACAACTTCATTAATTTGACAACACATGCGCAGCATTCAGCAAACGCACTGCAAATATCACAACACAACCAAATACATAAACTCACTGCAAATACACACAACACAACCAAATACATAAACGCACTGCAAATACACACAACACAACCAAATAGATAAACGCACTGCAAATATGAAACGATGCAAAAAGAAAAGCACACAAACCCCGAAAACAAATGCAACAAAAAAACGCTGCATCCAGATTACACAACGGAAGTTCTCCAGGCCTCTAGAGGGAGCAGCTAGTGGAACAGCTTGATTTTCGACCTCACGGAGAGAGAGAGAGAGAGAGAGAGAGAGAGAGAGAGAGAGAAACTGCATAGACTGTAAATATTAAATCTATGTTTGAGATCTGTTTTCTCTCGTTTGGTGGGTGTGTCTCGGCTCAGGTCCCAGCTGATACTCAATCAGCAGAGACGTCTGTAAACTCGTGGTGATAAAACATTTAAAACTGCATCAGCGTTTAACGTTGACGTTTGTTTAAGCCATATTACATGAGAGGGTTTAATTTCGAGGTCCGAAATTACTGAAGTGTAGGCCTCCTCAAGTGTAATATTGTGATTATACAACGGTTACCAACAAAATAAGTGATCAATCTGTATTCATATTGTGGAGCAATTCGCTCTTGAAATACAAAAAACAGACTCTAGTCCCTCCCTGTTAGTAAACCAGCCAATTTACCGTGGGATTTATCAAACTGAATAAATCCCGCCCGCACATATAAACACAAAACTGCTTTGCTAACTCCAACGTGTTGTAAGTAAGACATCTGCTGAAAAAGTTATTGTTATCATCAGCATGATTGCCGTACTGTTTAGTTCACAAACATCCAAAACACCAAAGTACAAACACATAGCGGACCAGACGCGAGCTTTTATTTTGAAAAGCCGAAGCACGGGGACAGCACCAGCCGGGAGGGCATGAGACGGGAGCATAGACTGTATATTAATAATATATTATGTTAATAATAATAATAATAATAATATGAATTTAATATCGGTTAATAACGGTCGAAAATAGGGTTAAAAGCTGTTCCACTTAGCTGCGCCCTCTAGAGGCCTGGAGAACTTCCGTTGTGTAATCTGGAAGCAGCGTTTTTTTGTTGCATTTGTTTTCGGGGTTTGTGTGCTTTTCTTTTTGCATTGTTTCATATTTGCAGTGCATTTATGTATTTGGTTGTGTTGTGATATTTGCAGCGCGTTTGCTGAATGCTGCGCATGTGTTGTCAAATTAATGAAGTTTTTCTTTTTGCATCTCTTCTTTTTTCGGGGTTTGCATGCTTTTCTTTTTGCATCGTTTTTTATTTGCAGTACGTTTATGTATTTGGTTGTGTTGTGGTATTTGCAGCGCCTTTGCTGAATGCTGCGCATGTGTTGTCAAATTAATGAAGTTGTTTTCTTAATTTGCTTGTGTTTTGTCTATTTGCGTGTGTTTTCTTAAGTTGCAGGGCGTTTGCCCCTGTCGGCCACCGTAATAATATGTTATAATCTGCTTAAAATAGCGCTGTATAAGTATAGTTATAAGCAAGCTCTCTGTAACATTTTCTATGAAGCATGTCTCTATAATGCATTAAAAAACACATTTATAATGTGTTATAATCTGCTTATAGCGCTGTATAAGTATAGTTATAAGCAAGCTCTCATGGAAACAAATAGTAAAGTTCAGGGAATATACACAAGTCAATTCACAGAAATATTGCAGAATGTATTTTACAACATATTTGACCCAGTTATTGTATCATTTTCTGTGCAACTATTAAAGTTGTGTCATGGTAGTTCCGTGTGTGCACTATACACTATACTATCAGGAATGTTATTTATGTGACTCATTTGAACAAAACAGTAACGTTTCTAAATTGCCAAATTATTTTATAGGTTGGTGTGGATGTGTGCAGTGAGATGGCAGGTTGTATGTTGACTGTTGAACTGAAAGACGCACTGTGCACGGGAGAGATGGCGAGACAAATAAAAATGCTGAGGGGGACTATTGTAGTTCTTTCATGTGAATGTGATAATGTAATTATTATTTGCACCGTGAATATATTTACCATGAAATTGATTAAAATGTTTCAAGCATTTGATTTTTAGTTAATGTGTGGTTCTTCATTTAAACACTGGTGGTCAATGTGATAAGCTGACTAATGAAATAAAATGAAAAATAAATAAATAAATGTGAAGATAGTTACAACAAATTGCTGCACATCTTCAGATAAAATAAATGGTGGGAAGGTGGTCAGATGGTAAAGTTGTTCTCTGTTGTCCTTCACTGTCCAGGACGAGAAACAGAGAATTGAGGATCTTGGTGGCTGTATCACCTTCATGGGTTGTTGGCGTGTTAATGGCACCTATGCTGTCTCCAGAGCAATTGGTAAGTCAATCACAATCAACAACAGCAGAGAAAAACGCATACGTGTGGCATCCCCATTTTTATTTTGGGCTTAATTCAGTAGATATTCTAACATATTGGCCTTTTATTTACCTCCACTAAAGATAGAACACACCAATTTGAAACAGGCTGACATATTTTTGAATGTATTAACAAGATAGCCCCTTGAGATGTGACATCTAATTTTTGAGGTGGTCTTAAACACTAATTCAAAATTATAAAACATACACAAACAGAATATCGTTACATAACAAACACACAGATACAGACAACTTGCTTACCCTCTCTCACCCACACCCCCAGCTGTTATACAAGAAAATTAGATACAATAACCCAGATAATAAATCAATTACATCAGATTAAACAGCATTTGAAGCAGTTTGTATCTAAATACAAACAAAGAAACAGAAGATCATTAGTGCATTCAAGTTAAAACCATGAACAAGTTGTTTTAAGATGACAAAATAAAGATGTCCTGAATGGAATGAAACCTTTATTGCCCCGAGGGGAATTTGTTTTGCACTCAAGGGAGCCACATTAAACATTAAACATTAAGCACATACAGTAAACGGTAAATAACCATAAACAATAAAAACAATAAAAACCACACCAAACATCTGACAACAATAAAGTCTGGAAAACAGAAGCAGTTAGAAGTGGAAATAACAGTCATTAAACTAAATAAACAAAACAGTAAGTCATTAATAAAAATAGAAAAAGGATGGGTCCCAAGGTTGAACCTTGTGGAACACCCTTTTCAACAATAAACAGTCAGACCGAGAATGTTAACAAACAACACACTGATGTCTGTTATGAAGATAGGCATTTAACTAGAGCATTTTGATTTAAACCAATGGAATAAAGCTTATAGAGCATTGGAAAGATCAATACAAATGGCACGTGTTAGTTGGCTTTTATCAAAGGATGAGAACACATCATTTGGGAGTTTTAGAAGAGCAGTGGTGGTAGAGAAATTTGGTCTAAAAAGCTGGAGATAAAGTATTGAACCAATTGATGCAATTCGATAATAGATTAATAATTATCCCTTAGTTTGAAATGGCTAAGATGTGAGCCAATCCAAGGTAAATATCTGCCTTTAACTCTAATTGAGGGGAGCATGTTTGTTTGATTGGTATGAACACCATAGACTGTAAAGAAAGACATCACCTTATTGGTATGTGGACTACCGTTTTGAAGCCTCGTTTGTGGCCATCTTGGTTTTTTGCAACCGGATTTGACAATTTTTGACAAGAGGGTGGAGTTGTGTTTTTTATGGTTAGAATGGTGCTGTGCTAAGCCAAATGCTAAAGGTAAGCAGGCGGCACTTAAGATAAACTACTCAAATATCAAATTGAAGAAAGGAAAAATTCATCTTTAAAATAGAACCATCTGAAACTGCACAAGGAAACAATGCACTTTCAGTTTCTGGCATTTCTTAATATTGGTAAATCAAAGAGATCATGAAAGAAGTTAAAGCTGCAAGCAGTGATGAATGGGCCCTCTCCCCTCCCAGCACGTCAGGGGTACTGGCAGGACGGCGGTTAATGCAGTTTTAAATATCCTAACCATCTGACACTGTGCGCACAAGTTAGTTATTATTTTCTATTTCTATAATTTTTTGGGTGAAGTGCTAAAAAGCACTTGGAAAGGATGTATTTCAAATTTTGTAACACTGTCCACTATGTGGCGTAGAGAACATACACTAATTACATGTGACTCACATTGCTGTACTGTGTTGACCACACTATGTAAATTTCATGTAAATTGGATAATCTATTCAGCATTCTAATTTTCCCGGGTTTGAACCCTAATAACAAACCGGGACAAACTCAATAGTACCCCATGTACACTGAGGCTGTGTGCAAACGTCGCCATTTACAATAATTGCAATTAGTTATTAGTTAGTTTTCAAGCATTTCATTAAGTTCCGCCATTTTGCTACCCTTTATTGGATTTTAATGAATCTTGGTACTTACATTTAGGTCTTTGTGCCAGATGTCTCCATTAAGTTTAAGCAGGATTGCTCAAAAAAACAACTTGAGTTGTGGTCAATTCCTTGCTAAGCACTGCCCCTTGTGAAGTGTTTTGAATCACGGCAGCCGTGTTTTTTGATTAATTTTGATATTTATTTATTGTACAAGATGGTTCATCTAATTTTCGAGAGGGTCCTCGGTAGTAGTGTTGTTTCTTGTGTCAGTCTGTCTCTTTTTAGTAATGCAATTCTATTTAACCCAGTCAACATACGTACCTAGTAGTATAGACAAAATCAAAATTTTCTTTTAGCCAAACCCATTTCAAACAAGGTTATCTTATTATATTATTGTTACCTTATAGACTCAAGAATACATCCATTCCAGACATGAAGACGCTCTGATTTGAATTTATACATACAACATATTTATTTTACCAACCAAACATATTAGAAGTACATAGTCAAGTTACACCCATTTCCTGTTTGCCCCGCCACGGCCATGCCCTACGACGAAGTTTTTCTTTTAATAACTTTTCATCTGTAAGGTCTTAAGATGGCACAGACCAAAATTGAAGTTGATCGGATGAAATCTCTAGGAGGAATTCGTTAAAGTACGACATGTGGAAATGGCCAAAATCACACTAATTTCAAACTTTGAAATCAAAATGGCGGACTTTCTGTTGGGTGTAGGGTATGACTCCAATGACATGTTTTGTACATCTTGACAAGATACATATGTGTACCAAGTTTCATGAGTCTACGTTAAACGCACTGCAGGGGCTCAATTTTTTTAACTTTCTAGGGGGCGCTAGCGAGCCATTTTTGTGCGCCTATTCCCGAAACCCTTAAAATACGTACATTTTCACCAGACTTGATTCGACCGCCAAATTTGGTGAGTTTTTGAATATGTTAAGCCCAAATGTTATGAAAGGGGGCATGGCCTGAGTGTGGGCATGGTTATATTATAGGGGCCGGCTCATTATCACATGTAGACCACACATTCATGTAAATCGGATGATGTTTGTCATATAAGGCGCATTTCCTGTTGCCAGCGGGGGGCACTATGACCAAAAGTCATATATGGCCTGTAGGTGTCCTTAGGCCTGGACCCTTGTCAATCATGAGAATTTTCGGGCAGATACGACAACGTACACTCAAGTTACAACAACTTCTTTGTTCATCGCTCAACACTCAAAATGGCCGCCACGCCACGCCCACACCGTCAGACGAAAAGTTTTTCTTTTACTAACTTTTCATCTTTAAGGTGTTGGGATGTTACAGACCAAGTTTGAAGTACATCGGATGAAATCTCTAGGAGGAGTTCGTTAAAGTATAGCACCTTGTCTTTCGGGCCTACTTTCTGTTACCATTAGGGGGTGCTATGACTTTAAGTAAATATCGGCCTTTATTTGTCCTCAGGGTTGGACTCTTATGAATCCTGAAAAGTTTCAAGCCAGTTGGACAATGTACATGCAAGTTACAACACTTCCTGTTTTGATGGCGAAACGCACAAAATGGCCGCCCCACCACGGCCACGCCCTATGACGAAAAGTTGTCTTATAAAATGTCTTATGATGGCACAGACCGAATTTGAAGTTGATCGGATGAAATCTCTAGGAGGAGTTCGTTAAAGTACGACATGTGGAAATGGCCAAAATCGCACTAATTTCGAACTTTGAAATCAAAATGGCGGACTTCCTGTTGGGTGTAGGGTATGACTCCAATGACATGTTTTGTACATCTTGACATGTTACCTATGTGTACCAAGTTGTTTCTTGAGTCTACATTAAACACACTACAGGGGCTCAATTTATTTAACTTTGTAGGGGGCGCTAGCGAGCCATTTTTGCGCGCCTATTCCCTAGACTTGATGCGACCGGCAAATTTGGTGAGTTTTTTAATATGTTAGCCCCTCAAAAAGGCAATTCATTTGCCGGGAAAAAGAATAATAATTAAAGCTGCAAGCAGCGATGGATGGGCCCTCGTGCCTCTGCGTGCGTCAGGGTTACCGACGGACGCCGCTCCTTGCGACCGTGCATTTGCGAGGCACTCAGACTCCGCAAATCAGACTCCGCAAATCGTCACCAATGAGTTTAACGATACCTCACACAAGACTCTACGTCATACAGTTTATTATCTGTAAAAAGGGGCGTGGCTAAATTATAGGGGGTGGGTCAAACCATCACCAATTAAAAAGGAACTCTCTTCTGAGTTCAATGATACCTCACACAAGACTCTACCTTAGATGGGTCAACATGTATGAAAGGGGGCGTGGCTTAAACATAGTGGGTGGGTCAAACCATGACCAATGATGAAAGAAGTCTCTGCTGAGTTCAATGACACCTCACACAAGGGTCTACATCAAACGGGTCATTAGTTATAAAAGGGGGCGTGGCTCAAGCTTTGGGGGCGGGTCAAACCATCACCAATGAATAAGGAACTCTCTGCTGAGTTTCATGATCAGGGCATGAAGTTAACTTTTTTGACCACCAGCCACTGTGGCAGGTGGATTTTTAAATCCACCTGCCACAGGGACTTTTTACCAGCCACTTTTTTTTTGCGTCATGAAGGTGAAAAACAGGAATTGCTGTGTCTCTATGATCCTATCCTGTCCTATTGATGGTAGCCTACTCGTGAACATTGCGCCGTCATCACGTGCTGTAGTAGGGGGGCCCGCCTTGATAATCCTGTGTTGGCTCGTTACGCCACTGCATATATGAGATGAGATGACTAGACAAAATCTGGAGTAGCCTACGCCACCACAACAACAACAAAACACTGGTGAATGCGCACCATAACACATGAATGTTTTTTGTATAGTTCTTAAAAATAAAAAAATAAATAAAAAGGAAACTTGTTTTAGGGAGAATAATACTTATTACTATTAATTCATTAGCCTACTCTGGGCTGAGATTTTCAAGTAACCTTACCAAAAAGGCTCAGGATGCTGCAAATGTTGGTAAAATATGAAAAAGGCTGGTGGATTTAAGACACAAAATAATTTATTGGATGAATCAAATATGAACATATCTGTCATTGTCAGTGGCTTGTTGATCTTTACATTGTTAGTTAATTTTCTATCCTGGCCTGGGACACATTCATACGGTTTAATAAAGTCCTTATTGGACTTTAACTTATCATTGCACTTACAATAACGTAGCTGTCCTCAATTTAGGTCATCCTGTAGGTCTCATCTGCGTTTTTTCCTGCATCCACTGTGTGCGTTTGTGTGTGTGTCTGTGCGTGCGTGTGTCTCTCTGTGTGTGTGTGTGTGTGTGTGTGTGTGTGTGTGTGTGTGTGTGTGTGTGTGTGTGTGTGTGTGTGTGTGATTGTGTGTGCGCGTCATTCGCGGGGGAAACGGAGCAGTCCCGCCCGCTGCAGAGAGCCGACAATTTGAAACAGCAGCGCTGACTTTAGAGTGAAAAAACGTTACAGCGTACATTGATGTTAAAATGTCTACGTGTTGGCAGGACGGTCTGAAATGTTTTGCACGGTCTTTCGCTGTACGTTTTGTTGGTAAATGTGAGATGTTTGAGTCACACACACGTCTCATCTTCATATCAGAAACTAGGAAATTAACTTCACCCGTTCTCACTCCTGCTTGGTCAGTGGCTGCACGTGGGACTGCTGGGATTGTGTTAGTAATGAAAATGCGATAGGGGGCCCCGGCTGTCAATCAATGTCTTCCAGTGATGCGGGCCCCTGATTGGACCAGGCCCGTAAGCAACCGTGTACCCTGCTTACCGATAGTTACGAGTCTGAATCACTCAATTGTCATTGGCTACCCGCCAATGTGGCAGGTAGATTGACAGTTTCACCCGCCAATCACAAAAGTTACCCGCATTTGGCGGGTGGGCGGGTGCCAATTTCATGCCCTGTTCATGATACCTCACACAAGACTCTACCATAGATGGGTCAGCATTTATGAAAGGGGGTGTGGCTTAAGTATAGGGGACGGGCTAAACCATCACCAATGAAGAAGCAACTCTCTGCTGAGTTCAATGACACCTCACACAAGATAAGAACTTAAACGGTTCAAATGTTATGAAAGGGGGTGTGGCCTGAGTAAGTGGGCGTGGTTAAAGTATAGGGGCGGCTCAGTATCACATGTAGACCACACATTATAAGTTTCATGTAAATCGGATGATGTTTGTCATATCAAGCACTATGACCAAAAGTCAATTTTGGCCCGTAGTTGTACTCAGGCCTGGACCCTTGACAATCGAGAGAAATTTTGGGCAGATACGACAACGTACACTAAAGTTACAACTTTTGTTCATTGCTAAACACTGAAAATGGCCGCCACACCGTCTGACGAAAAGTTTTTCTTTTAATAACTTCATGTTTAAGGTGTTGGGATGGTACACACCAAATTTGAAGTCCGCCGGATAAAATCTCTAGGAGGAGTTCGTTAAAGTATAGCACCTTGACTTTTAGGCCTACTTCCTGTTGCCGCTAGGGGGCACTATGACTTAAGTAAATATCGGCCTTTATTTGTCCTCAGGGTTGAATCCTGAAAAGTTTCGAGCCAATTGGACAATGTCCACTTCCTGTTTTTGTGGTGAAACACACAAAATGGCCGCAGTGCCACGGCCACGCCCTATGCCGAAATATTTTTCTTTTAACAACTATTCATCTTTAACTTCTTAAGATGGTACAGACCAAATTTGAAGTTGATCGGAAGAAATCTCTAGGAGGAGTTCTAAAGTACGACATGGAAATGGCCAAAATCGCACTAATTTCGAACTTTCAAGTAACATTAATTACACAATCACACTAAACAGAACAATAACTTGTTGGAAATAGCATGATTATATTGAAAAGCAGTCCTCATAAATATGACAGCTTTCAGTACACAACAAACAAATATTACTGGGACCACTACAGATGAACATTTAAGATCCATATTCACTTATAGACACTACCACTGACTATCCCTGCTGCAGTTAAGCTTATTGACCATACATACAGTCCAACAAATACTAGGTTTCAACCCAGTCTTCTAGTTCGTTTTTCTCTGACTTTTTCTGAAGACGCATGAATTCCTCTTGTGGACATATAGGAACACTGCAAAATCAACCCTACTTTTCATATAACTGATTACTTGTTAAATTTCTGAATCCTGTGAATTATTTATATTTTTGTACTGTAATTTGCAAAAAAGTGACATCTCTTGGTCAGGTTCTCTGGTGTAAGATTTAAGATAGCCTGTGAGGACTTGTGATATTGATGCTAACCAAACAATCTGCCGGTTGGTTTAATTAATAAACCATTATGATTGAGTCAGTGTATGGCAGTGCTGCTCCGTTTAGCTAAAGCTGCTAACCACACATCCACATTCCTCCTTCAGGTGACTTTGACCAGAAGCCCTATGTGTCTGGAGATGCCGACTGCTCAACAACCCAGCTGTGCGGGGACGAGGACTATGTGCTGCTGGCGTGCGATGGTTTTTTTGATGCAGTCAAACCTTCAGAGGTCCCTCGTATGGTCTTGGATGCACTCCATCTGTCTTGTGACCCTGGAGGCAGGGCAGACGCTCTGCTGGAACAGTCTGAGGACACCGCTGGACTGAGAGTTGCTCAACAGTTGGTAGGTCACGCTAAGGCAGCTGGTTCTAGTGATAACATCACAGTGATGCTGGTGTTTCTGCGTCCACCGCAGCAGCTGCTGGCTCAAAACTCCAGCACAGGACCTGCACAAGCTACTCAGTACTCCTCCCAAGATGCACCACAGCAGTAAAGAAGGAGGTTTGCTGCCCCAACACTACTGTGCCAAGCTACTGCCTGACTCAGCATTTTCCTTTTCATTCAAGCTGTCAGACATCCTGCAGACTGACAAAGCTAATTTAATGCTAACAAAACACATGAACATAGCAGGCTTTAGTCACATTATGTCACTACTTTGGAGAGAGTGTTGATTCAACTGTATTTAAACAAGATCATTGGAAAAGGTTTGTTAGATTATGCAGGGCTAGTGAGCTGTGGTGGGTGGGCCCCCTCCTGAGTCCCTGAACATGTCCCTTGAATGCTTCCTCCTGCTAATTAGTTTGTGTTTATTTGAATGTGTAAGGATAAACACCATTGTGTGTGTGTGTGTGTGTGTGTGTGTGTGTGTGTGTGTGTGTGTGTGTGTGTGTGTGTTGTGTTTAAGTGATTTCTCCCAATGCCCCGAAAATGCCTTTTTTCTGTGTTGTGTTTCAGTGTATTGTCAACTTTAGTTTAGAAAATGCATATAAGCCTTCAAGAACTGATATCAGTTGATCTGTAATGCCAATCAGTATGACTATTGAGAGCATTTTGCACTGTGCACAGTGCAGGAAATGATTTGGGTTAAGTACATTTTGCAACTAGAATATGAAACTGATACATTTTGTTGAATCTCTGGAATACAGGTCCTGCTAATTAATTCTTTTGCTAATTTATCAGAAAGAACAAAATTACATAGGGATCACAAGAGGCATCAGTGTTCTTGTTTTAAAGGAGCACTAATGTGACAAAACTAACTACATAAGCTTGGCATGCTAAGTTAAATGTGGAACATGTTGCTTGATTTACTGGATCACACTCTGACAGATTTCTGTTTTGTTTTTTTATCGTTAACAGTTCTTAATCGCATCTTATTGAGAACATATATGTCTGTTGTAATGATTTTGTAAATATTCTGTATCACTGACAAGGTTGTGTGCTGTTTATAAAATTTGGTATCAACAGCCGAATTAAAAGCAATGAGAATAAAAACAGAAGAATGTGTGTTATTTTAAACCAACGTGAATAGATTTTAAAAAACGTTTGTTTGCACGCGTTAAGGTTATACCTAATATATAATTAACACAACTAATTACACTGTTGTATAACAAGTACAAACATTGATATCATAAATTGTAAAGTTTGATGAAACAAAGAACCTGATTGGGTGAAAGGATGTTTTTTTATTTAGGGTTGTAGAAAAGTTATCCTCCCATATAGTATGAGAAATAAGCATAGAATGTTAAAAAATTAAAGAATCATAAAGGATGTGTTAGGGTTAGTTCAAGTTCCAGTTAAAGTTAAAGGTAGATTGTCACTGACATAATTAATGTTCAATTCAAGTTCTCATAATGATAATGAAATTAGTGGGTGAGACTTGACGCTGAATCTCCCCAACCAAGCACGCCTCAAAGATCATGCTACAAATCAGACAAAGGAACCTTTAACGTGTTGACCTGATGCAAACTAATGTGGACCAAGGCAATCTTCCATCACTAAAACAGCTTTCGTTGTTTCCTACCAAAATCTTTCATAAAGATGTTTCTATTTTAGAATCATGTGTATTAAAGCTTAAAACAGCTTATTGTGGCGTGTAAACCTTGTTTCCATCACTAAAACAGCTTTGCCGTTGTGTCCTACCATGATCCTTCATAAAGATGTGTCTATTTCAGAATCATGTCTATTGTGCTCCAAACAGCTTCTTGCAGCGGTAAACCTTGTTTCCATCACTAAAACAGCTTTACAGTCATTTCCTACCAGAATCTCTTATCAAGATGTTTCTATTTTAGAATCATGTGATTTGAGCTCAAAACAGCTTCTTGTGGCATGTAAAACTGTTTCCATCACTAAAACAGCATTGCCGTTGTTTCTTACCAAAATCTCTTGTTTGTATGTCAGAATCATGTATATTGTGCTCCAAGCAGCTTCTTTTAGAGTGTAAACCTTGTTTCCGTCACTAAACAGCTTTACAGTCATTTCCTAACAAAATCTTTCATAAAGATGTTTGTATTTTAGAATCATGTCTATTGTGCTCCAAACAGCTTCTTGCAGCGTGTAAACCTTGTTTCCATCACTAAAACAGCTTTCGTTGTTTCCTACCAAAATCTTTCATAAAGATGTTTCTATTTTAGAATCATGTCTATTGTGCTCCAAACAGCTTCTTGTAGAGTGTAAACTTTGTTTCCATCACTAAAACAGATTTACAGTCATTTCCTACCAGAAACTTTTATCAAGATGTCTCCATTTTAGAATCATGTATATTGTGCTCCAAACAGCTTCTTGCAACGTGTAAAACCTTTTCCATGATTTAATTAGCTTTACAATCATTTCCTAACAAAATCTTCATAACGATGTGTCTATTTCAGAATCATGTCTATTGTGCTCCAAACAGCTTCTTGCAGCGTGTAAACCTTGTTTCCATCGCTAAAACACTATACTAAAACATATACTAAAACACAATACTGTAATTTCCTACCAAAATCTTTCATAAAGATGTGTCTATTTCAGAATCATGTCTATTGTGTTCCAAACAGCTTCTTGCAGCGGTAAACCTTGTTTCCATCACTAAAACAGCATTACTGTCATTTCCTACCAAAATCTCTTATCAAGTTGTTTGTATTTCAGAATCATGTCTATTGTGCTCCAAACAGCTTCTTATAGAGTGTAAACTTTGTTTCCATCACTAAAACAGATTTACAGTCATTTCCTACCAGAACCTTTTATCAAGATGTCTCCATTTTAGAATCATGTGTTTTGAGCTCAAAACAGCTTCTTGTGGCGTGTAAAACTGTTTCCATCACTAAAACAGCTTTGCAGTTGTTTCCTACCAGAATCTCTTATCAAGTTGTTTCTATGTCAGAATCATGTATATTGTGCTCCAAACAGCTTCTTGCAGCATGTAAACCTTGTTTTCATCATTTAATTAGCTTTACAGTCATTTCCTAACAAAATCTTTCATAAAGATGTTTCTAGTTTAGAATCATGTCTATTGTGCTCCAAACAGCTTATTGTAGAGTGTAAACTTTGTTTCCATCACTAAAACAGCTTTCGTTGTTTCCTACTATAATCCTTCATAAAGATGTGTCTATTTCAGAATCATGTATATTGTGATCCAAACAGCTTCTTGCAACGTGTAAAACCTTTTCCATGATTTAATTAGCTTTACAATCATTTCCTAACAAAATCTTCATAACGATGTGTCAATGAGCAAAAAATAGCCACTAAAAATAGCCACTGCCAGATGGAGAAAGCTCTTGGATGGCCATCAGTAAATTCAGAAGACAAACTTTTGCTTTGTTTTTCGTGTCTGCTGTAAGCTATGGAGGACATCAGCTACATGTCAGAGATGAATATGCCATTCAACATGCGTGCTATTGTCTTGAAGGTACCATATAAATTGAGGGAAAAATGGACAAACACTGCTTATGAGTTTGCAAGAGAAGCACATTCTCTGTTTCAGTGAAAGACAAGTGTCTATTGCTTCCAATCCACTCTTTGGAAACATTCAGGATAGATATATGGATGGAAGATAGAGAGATGAAAGGATGGATGGAATATAGATATATGGATGGACGGATGGAAGGAAGATAGTTAGATGGATGGATGGATGTAAGATAGATAGATTAGATGGATGGATGGATGGATGGGTGGATGGAAGATAGATAGATGGATATATGGATGGATGGATGGATGGATTGTCGGATGTCGGCTTCCTAACAAAATCTTTCATAAAGATGTTTGTTTCTATTTTAGAATCATGCGTTTTGAGCTCAAAACAGCTTTTTGTGGCATATAAACCTGTTTCCATCACTAAAACAGCTTTACAGTCACTTCCAATCAGAATCTCTTATCAAGTTGTTTCTATTTCAGAATCATTTCTATTGTGCTCCAAACAGCTTCTTGTGAGTGAAAACTTTGTTTCCATCACTAAAACAGATTTACAGTAATTTCCTACCAGAACCTTTTATCAAGATGTCTCCATTTTAGAATCATGTGTTTTGAGCTCAAAACAGCTTCTTGTGGCATGTAAAACTGTTTCCATCACTAAAACAGCTTCACAGTCATTTCCTACCAGAATCTCTTATCAAGATGTTTCTATTTTAGAATCATGTCTATTGTGCTCCAAACAGCTTCTTGCAGCGTGTAAACCTTGTTTCCATCACTAAAACAGCTTTCGTTGTTTCCTACCAAAATCTTTCATAAAGATGTTTCTATTTTAGAATCATGTGTATTAAAGCTTAAAACAGCTTATTGTGGCGTGTAAACCTTGTTTCCATCACTAAAACAGCTTTGCCGTTGTGTCCTACCATAATCCTTCATAAAGATGTGTCTATTTCAGAATCATGTATATGTGCTCCAAACAGCTTCTTGCAACGGTAAACCTTGTTTCTATCACTAAAACAGCTTTACAGTCATTTCCTCCCAGAATCTCTTATCAAGGTGTTTCTATTTTAGAATCATGTGATTTGAGCTCAAAACAGCTTCTTGTGGCATGTAAAAGTGTTTCCATCACTAAAACAGCTTTGCCGTTGTTTCTTACCAAAATCTCGTTTGTATGTCAGAATCATGTATATTGTGCTCCAAACAGCTTCTTTTAGAGTGTAAACCTTGTTTCCGTCACTAAACAGCTTTACAGTCATTTCCTAACAAAATCTTTCATAAAGATGTTTCTATTTTAGAATCATGTCTATTGTGCTCCAAACAGCTTCTTGTAGAGTGTAAACTTTGTTTCCATCACTAAAACAGATTTACAGTCATTTCCTATCAGAAACTTTTATCAAGATGTCTCCACTTTAGAATCATGTGTTTTGAGCTCAAAACAGCTTCTTTGTGGCGTGTAAAACTGTTTCCATCACTAAAACAGCTTCACAGTCATTTCCTACCGAATCGATTATCAAGTTGTTTCCATGTCAGAATCATGTATATTGTGCTCCAAACAGCTTCTTGCAACGTGTAAAACCTTTTCCATGACTTAATTAGCTTTACAATCATTTCCTAACAAAATCTTCATAACGATGTGTCAATGAGCAAAAAATAGCCATTAAAAAATAGCCACTGCCAGATGGAGAAAGCTCGTGGATGGCCATCAGTAAATTCAGAAGACAAACTTTTGCTTTGTTTTTCGTGTCTGCTGTAAGCTATGGAGGACATCAGCTACATGTCAGAGATGAATATGCCATTCAACATGCGTGCTATTGTCTTGAAGGTACCATATAAATTGAGGGAAAAATGGACAAACACTGCTTATGAGTTTGCAAGAGAAGCACATTCTCTGTTTCAGTGAAAGACAAGTGTCTATTGCTTCCAATCCACTCTTTGGAAACATTCAGGATAGATATATGGATGGAAGATAGAGAGATGAAAGGATGGATGGAATATAGATATATGGATGGACGGATGGAAGGAAGATAGTTAGATGGATGGATGGATGTAAGATAGATAGATGGATGGATGGATGGATGGATGGATGGATGGGTGGATGGAAGATAGATAGATGGATATATGGATGGATGGATGGATGGATTGTCGGATGTTGGCTTCCTAACAAAATCTTTCATAAAGATGTTTGTTTCTATTTTAGAATCATGCGTTTTGAGCTCAAAACAGCTTTTTGTGGCATATAAACCTGTTTCCATCACTAAAACAGCTTCACAGTCACTTCCAACCAGAACCTTTTATCAAGATGTCTCCATTTTAGAATCATGTGTTTTGAGCTCAAAACAGCTTCTTGTGGCATGTAAAACTGTTTCCATCACTAAAACAGCTTCACAGTCATTTCCTACCAGAATCGATTATCAAGTTGTTTCTATGTCAGAATCATGTATATTGTGCGCCAAACAGCCTCTTGCAGCATGTAAACCTTGTTTTCATCATTTAATTAGCTTTACAGTCATTTCCTACAAAAATCTTTCAAAGTTGTTTTTATTTTAGAATCATGTGTATTAAAGCTTAAAACAGCTTATTGTGGCGTGTAAACCTTGTTTCCATCACTAAAACAGCTTTGCCGTTGTGTCCTACCGTAATCCTTCATAAAGATGTGTCTATTTCAGAATCATGTATATGTGCTCCAAACAGCTTCTTGCAGCGGTAAACCTTGTTTCCATCACTAAAACAGCTTTCGTTGTTTCCTACTATAATCCTTCATAAAGATGTGTCTATTTCAGAATCATGTATTTTGTGCTCCAAACAGCTTCTTGCAACGTGTAAAACCTTTTCCATGATTTAATTAGCTTTACAATCATTTCCTAACAAAATCTTCATAACGATGTGTCAATGAGCAAAAAATAGCCACTAAAAAATAGCCACTGCCAGATGGAGAAAGCCCTTGGATGGCCATCAGTAAATTCAGAAGACAAACTTTTGCTTTGTTTTTCGTGTCTGCTGTAAGCTATGGAGGACATCAGCTACATGTCAGAGATGAATATGCCATTCAACATGCGTGCTATTGTCTTGAAGGTACCATATAAATTGAGGGAAAAATGGACAAACACTGCTTATGAGTTTGCAAGAGAAGCACATTCTCTGTTTCAGTGAAAGACAAGTGTCTATTGCTTCCAATCCACTTTTTGGAAACATTCAGGATAGATATATGGATGGAAGATAGAGAGATGAAAGGATGGATGGAATATAGATATATGGATGGACGGATGGAAGGAAGATAGTTAGATGGATGGATGGATGTAAGATAGATAGATTAGATAGATGGATGGATGGATGGATGGGTGGATGGAAGATAGATAGATGGATATATGGATGGATGGATGGATGGATGGGTTGTCGGATGTCGGCTTCCTAACAAAATCTTTCATAAAGATGTTTGTTTCTATTTTAGAATCATGCGTTTTGAGCTCAAAACAGCTTTTTGTGGCATATAAACCTGTTTCCATCACTAAAACAGCTTTACAGTCACTTCCAACCAGAACCTTTTATCAAGATGTCTCCATTTTAGAATCATGTGTTTTGAGCTCAAAACAGCTTCTTGTGGCATGTAAAACTGTTTCCATCACAAAATCAGCTTCACAGTCATTTCCTACCAGAATCGATTATCAAGTTGTTTCTATGTCAGAATCATGTATATTGTGCGCCAAACAGCTTCTTGCAGCATGTAAACCTTGTTTTCATCATTAATTAGCTTTACAGTCATTTCCTACCAAAATCTTTCATAAAGATGTTTCTATTTTAGAATCATGTGTATTAAAGTTTAAAACAGCTTATTGTGGCGTGTAAACCTTGTTTACATCACTAAAACAGCTTTGCCGTTGTGTCCTACCATAATCCTTCATAAAGATGTTTCTATTTCAGAATCATGTATATTGTTCTCCAAACAGCTTCCTGCAGCGGTAAACATTGTTTCCATCACTAAAACAGCTTTACAGTCATTTCCTACCAGAATGTCTTATCAAGATGTTTCTATTTTAGAATCATGTGATTTGAGCTCAAAACAGCTTCTTGTGGCATGTAAAACTGTTTCCATCACTAAAACAGCTTTGCCGTTGTTTCTTACCAAAATCTCTTGTTTGTATGTCAGAATTATGTATATTGTGCTCCAAACAGCTTCTTTTAGAGTGTAAACCTTGTTTCCGTCACTAAACAGCTTTACAGTCATTTCCTAACAAAATCATAAAGATGTTTCTATTTTAGAATCTTTTCTATTGTGCTCCAAACAGCTTCTTGCAGCGTGTAAACCTTGTTTCCATCACTAAAACAGCTTTCGTTGTTTCCTACCAAAATCTTTCATAAAGATGTTTCTATTTTAGAATCATGTATATTGTGCTCCAAACAGCTTCTTGCAGCGTGTAAACCTTGTTTCCATCACTAAAACAGCTTTCGTTGTTTCCTACCAAAATCTTTCATAAAGATGTTTCTATTTCAGAATCATGTCTATTGTGCTCCAAACAGATTCTTGCAACGTATAAAACCTTGTCCATGATTTAATTAGCTTTACAATCATTTCCTAACAAAATCTTCATAACGATGTGTCTATTTCAGAATCATGTCTATTGTGCTCCAAACAGCTTCTTGCAGCGTGTAAACCTTGTTTCCATCACTAAAACAGTTTTACAGTCATTTCCTACCAGAATCTCTTATCAAGATGTGTCTATTTTAAAATCATGTGATTTGAGCTCAAAACAGCTTTTTGTGGCATGTAAAACTGTTTCCATCACCAAAACAGCTTTGCAGTTGTTTCCTACCAGAATCTCTTATCAAGTTGTTTCTATGTCAGAATCATGTATATTGTGCTCCAAACAGCTTCTTGCAACATGTAAAACCTTTTCCATGATTTAATTAGCTTTACAATCATTTCCTAACAAAATCTTCATAACGATGTGTCTATTTCAGAATCATGTCTATTGTGCTCCAAACAGCTTCTTGTGGCGTGTAAAACTGTTTCCATCACTAAAACAGCTTTCGTTGTTTCCTACTATAATCCTTCATAAAGATGTGTCTATTTCAGAATCATGTATATTGTGCTCCAAACAGCTTCTTGCAACGTGTAAAACAGATAAGATAGATAAGATAGACAGATAAGAGATTCCTACCAGAATCTCTTATCAAGATGTGTCTATTTTAAAATCATGTGATTTGAGCTCAAAACAGCTTTTCGTGGCATGTAAAACTGTTTCCATCACCAAAACAGCTTTGCAGTTGTTTCCTACCAGAATCTCTTATCAAGTTGTTTCTATGTCAGAATCATGTATACATTGTGCGCCAAACAGCTTCTTGCAGCATGTAAACCTTGTTTTCATCATTAATTAGCTTTACAGTCATTTCCTACCAAAATCTTTCATAAAGATGTTTCTATTTTAGAATCATGTGTATTAAAGTTTAAAACAGCTTATTGTGGCATGTAAACCTTGTTTCCATCACTAAAACAGCTTTACAGTCATTTCCTACCAGAATCTCTTATCAAGATGTTTCTATTTTAGAATCATGTGATTTGAGCTCAAAACAGCTTCTTGTGGCATGTAAAACTGTTTCCATCACTAAAACAGCTTTGCCGTTGTTTCTTACCAAAATCTCTTGTTTGTATGTCAGAATCATGTATATTGTGCTCCAAACAGCTTCTTTTAGAGTGTAAACCTTGTTTCCGTCACTAAACAACTTTACAGTCATTTCCTAACAAAATCTTCATAATGATGTGTCTATTTCAGAATCATGTCTATTGTGCTCCAAACAGCTTCTTGCAGCGTGTAAACCTTGTTTCCATCACTAAAACAGCTTTCGTTGTTTCCTACCAAAATCTATCATAAAGATGTTTCTATTTTAGAATCATGTCTATTGTGCTCCAAACAGCTTCTTGCAACTTGTAAAACCTTTTCCATGATTTAATTAGCTTTACAATCATTTCCTAACAAAATCTTCATAACGATGTGTCATTGAACAAAAAATAGCCACTAAAAAATAGCCACTGCCAGATGGAGAAAGCTCTTGGATGGCCATCAGTAAATTCAGAAGACAAACTTTTGCTTTGTTTTTCGTGTCTGCTGTAAGCTATGGAGGACATCAGCTACATGTCAGAGATGAATATGCCATTCAACATGCGTGCTATTGTCTTGAAGGTACCATATAAATTGAGGGAAAAATGGACAAACACTGCTTATGAGTTTGCAAGAGAAGCACATTCTCTGTTTCAGTGAAAGACAAGTGTCTATTGCTTCCAATCCACTTTTTGGAAACATTCAGGATAGATATATGGATGGAAGATAGAGAGATGAAAGGATGGATGGAATATAGATATATGGATGGACGGATGGAAGGAAGATAGTTAGATGGATGGATGGATGTAAGATAGATAGATGGATATATGGATGGATGGATGGATGGGTGGATGGAAGATAGATAGATGGATATATGGATGGATGGATGGATTGTCGGATGTCGGCTTCCTAACAAAATCTTTCATAAAGATGTTTGTTTCTATTTTAGAATCATGCGTTTTGAGCTCAAAACAGCTTTTTGTGGCATATAAACCTGTTTCCATCACTAAAACAGCTTTACAGTCACTTCCAACCAGAATCTCTTATCAAGTTGTTTCTATTTCAGAATCATTTCTATTGTGCTCCAAACAGCTTCTTGTGAGTGAAAACTTTGTTTCCATCACTAAAACAGATTTACAGTCATTTCCTACCAGAACCTTTTATCAAGATGTCTCCATTTTAGAATCATGTGTTTTGAGCTCAAAACAGCTTCTTGTGGCATGTAAAACTGTTTCCATCACTAAAACAGCTTCACAGTCATTTCCTACCAGAATCGATTATCAAGTTGTTTCTATGTCAGAATCATGTATATTGTGCGCCAAACAGCTTCTTGAAGCATGTAAACCTTGTTTTCATCATTAATTAGCTTTACAGTCATTTCCTACCAAAATCTTTCATAAAGATGTTTCTATTTTAGAATCATGTGTATTAAAGCTTAAAACAGCTTATTGTGGCGTGTAAACCTTGTTTCCATCGCTAAAACAGCTTTGCCGTTGTGTCCTACCATAATCCTTCATAAAGATGTGTCTATTTCAGAATCATGTATATTGTGCTCCAAACAGCTTCTTGCAGCGGTAAACCTTGTTTCCATCACTAAAACAGATTTACAGTCATTTCCTACCAGAATCTCTTATCAAGATGTTTCTATTTTAGAATCATGTGATTTGAGCTCAAAACAGCTTCTTGTGGCATGTAAACCTTGTTTTCATCATTAATTAGCTTTACAGTCATTTCCTACCAAAATCTTTCATAAAGATGTTTCTATTTTAGAATCATGTGTATTAAAGCTTAAAACAGCTTATTGTGGCGTGTAAACCTTGTTTCCATCACTAAAACAGCTTTGCCGTTGTGTCCTACCATAATCCTTCATAAAGATGTGTCTATTTCAGAATCATGTATATTGTGCTCCAAAAAGCTTCTTGCAGCGTGTAAACCTTGTTTCCATCACTAAAACAGCTTTACAGTCATTTCCTACCAGAATCTCTTATCAAGATGTTTCTATTTTAGAATCATGTGATTTGAGCTCAAAACAGCTTCTTGTGGCATGTAAAACTGTTTCCATCACTAAAACAGCTTTGCCGTTGTTTCTTACCAAAATCTCTTGTTTGTATGTCAGAATCATGTATATTGTGCTCCAAACAGCTTCTTTTAGAGTGTAAACCTTGTTTCCGTCACTAAACAGCTTTACAGTCATTTCCTAACAAAATCTTTCATAAAGATGTTTCTATTTTAGAATCATGTCTATTGTGCTCCAAACAGCTTCTTGCAGCGTGTAAACCTTGTTTCCATCACTAAAACAGCTTTCGTTGTTTCCTACCAAAATCTTTCATAAAGATGTTTCTATTTTAGAATCATGTATATTGTGCTCCAAACAGATTCTTGCAACGTGTAAAACCTTGTCCATGATTTAATTAGCTTTACAATCATTTCCTAACAAAATCTTCATAACGATGTGTCTATTTCAGAATCATGTCTATTGTGCTCCAAACAGCTTCTTGCAGCGGTAAACCTTGTTTCCATCACTAAAACAGTTTTAGTCATTTCCTACCAGAATTTCTTATCAAGATGTGTCTATTTTAAAATCATGTGATTTGAGCTCAAAACAGCTTTTTGTGGCATGTAAAACTGTTTCCATCACCAAAACAGCTTTGCAGTTGTTTCCTACCAGAATCTCTTATCAAGTTGTTTCTATGTCAGAATCATGTATATTGTGCTCCAAACAGATTCTTGCAACGTGTAAAACCTTGTCCATGATTTAATTAGCTTTACAATCATTTCCTAACAAAATCTTCATAACGATGTGTCTATTTCAGAATCATGTCTATTGTGCTCCAAACAGCTTCTTGCAGCGTGTAAACCTTGTTTCCATCACTAAAACAGCTTTACAGTCATTTCCTAACAAAATCTTTCATAAAGATGTTTCTATTTTAGAATCATGTCTATTGTGCTCCAAACAGCTTCTTGCAGCGTGTAAACCTTGTTTCCATCACTAAAACAGCTTTCGTTGTTTCCTACCAAAATCTTTCATAAAGATGTTTCTATTTTAGAATCATGTATATTGTGCTCCAAACAGATTCTTGCAACGTGTAAAACCTTGTCCATGATTTAATTAGCTTTACAATCATTTCTTAACAAAATCTTCATAACGATGTTTCTATTTCAGAATCATGTCTATTGTGCTCCAAACAGCTTCTTGCAGCGTGTAAACCTTGTTTCCATCACTAAAACAGTTTTACAGTCATTTCCTACCAGAATCTCTTATCAAGATGTGTCTATTTTAAAATCATGTGATTTGAGCTCAAAACAGCTTTTTGTGGCATGTAAAACTGTTTCCATCACCAAAACAGCTTTGCAGTTGTTTCCTACCACAATCTCTTATCAAGTTGTTTCTATGTCAGAATCATGTATATTGTGCGCCAAACAGCTTCTTGCAGCATGTAAACCTTGTTTTCATCATTAATTAGCTTTACAGTCATTTCCTACCAAAATCTTTCATAAAGATGTTTCTATTTTAGAATCATGTGTATTAAAGTTTAAAATAGCTTATTGTGGCGTGTAAACCTTGTTTCCATCACTAAAACAGCTTTGCCGTTGTGTCCTACCATAATCCTTCATAAAGATATGTCTATTTCAGAATCATGTATATTGTGCTCCAAACAGCTTCTTGCAGCGTGTAAACCTTGTTTCCATCACTAAAACAGCTTTACAGTCATTTCCTACCAGAATCTCTTATCAAGATGTTTCTATTTTAGAATCATGTGATTTGAGCTCAAAACAGCTCCTTGTGGCATGTAAAACTGTTTCCATCACTAAAACAGCTTTGCCGTTGTTTCTTACCAAAATCTCTTGTTTGTATGTCAGAATCATGTATATTGTGCTCCAAACAGCTTCTTTTAGAGTGTAAACCTTGTTTCCGTCACTAAACAGCTTTACAGTCATTTCCTAACAAAATCTTCATAACGATGTGTCTATTTCAGAATCATGTCTATTGTGCTCCAAACAGCTTCTTGCAGCGTGTAAACCTTGTTTCCATCACTAAAACAGCTTTCGTTGTTTCCTACCAAAATCTTTCATAAAGATGTTTCTATTTTAGAATCATGTATATTGTGCTCCAAACAGATTCTTGCAACGTGTAAAACCTTGTCCATGATTTAATTAGCTTTACAATCATTTCCTAACAAAATCTTCATAACGATGTGTCTATTTCAGAATCATGTCTATTGTGCTCCAAACAGCTTCTTGCAGCGGTAAACCTTGTTTCCATCACTAAAACAGTTTTAGTCATTTCCTACCAGAATTTCTTATCAAGATGTGTCTATTTTAAAATCATGTGATTTGAGCTCAAAACAGCTTTTTGTGGCATGTAAAACTGTTTCCATCACCAAAACAGCTTTGCAGTTGTTTCCTACCAGAATCTCTTATCAAGTTGTTTCTATGTCAGAATCATGTATATTGTGCTCCAAACAGATTCTTGCAACGTGTAAAACCTTGTCCATGATTTAATTAGCTTTACAGTCATTTCCTAACAAAATCATAAAGATGTTTCTATTTCAGAATCATGTCTATTGTGCTCCAAACAGCTTCTTGCAGCGTGTAAACCTTGTTTCCATCACTAAAACAGCTTTACAGTCATTTCCTAACAAAATCTTTCATAAAGATGTTTCTATTTTAGAATCATGTCTATTGTGCTCCAAACAGCTTCTTGCAGCGTGTAAACCTTGTTTCCATCAGTAAAACAGCTTTCGTTGTTTCCTACCAAAATCTTTCATAAAGATGTTTCTATTTTAGAATCATGTATATTGTGCTCCAAACAGATTCTTGCAACGTGTAAAACCTTGTCCATGATTTAATTAGCTTTACAATCATTTCTTAACAAAATCTTCATAACGATGTTTCTATTTCAGAATCATGTCTATTGTGCTCCAAACAGCTTCTTGCAGCGTGTAAACCTTGTTTCCATCACTAAAACAGTTTTACAGTCATTTCCTACCAGAATCTCTTATCAAGATGTGTCTATTTTAAAATCATGTGATTTGAGCTCAAAACAGCTTTTTGTGGCATGTAAAACTGTTTCCATCACCAAAACAGCTTTGCAGTTGTTTCCTACCACAATCTCTTATCAAGTTGTTTCTATGTCAGAATCATGTATATTGTGCGCCAAACAGCTTCTTGCAGCATGTAAACCTTGTTTTCATCATTAATTAGCTTTACAGTCATTTCCTACCAAAATCTTTCATAAAGATGTTTCTATTTTAGAATCATGTGTATTAAAGTTTAAAATAGCTTATTGTGGCGTGTAAACCTTGTTTCCATCACTAAAACAGCTTTGCCGTTGTGTCCTACCATAATCCTTCATAAAGATATGTCTATTTCAGAATCATGTATATTGTGCTCCAAACAGCTTCTTGCAGCGTGTAAACCTTGTTTCCATCACTAAAACAGCTTTACAGTCATTTCCTACCAGAATCTCTTATCAAGATGTTTCTATTTTAGAATCATGTGATTTGAGCTCAAAACAGCTCCTTGTGGCATGTAAAACTGTTTCCATCACTAAAACAGCTTTGCCGTTTTTTCTTACCAAAATCTCTTGTTTGTATGTCAGAATCATGTATATTGTGCTCCAAACAGCTTCTTTTAGAGTGTAAACCTTGTTTCCGTCACTAAACAGCTTTACAGTCATTTCCTAACAAAATCTTCATAACGATGTGTCTATTTCAGAATCATGTATATTGTGCTCCAAACAGCTTCTTGCAACGTGTAAAACCTTTTCCATGATTTAATTAGCTTTACAGTCATTTCCTAACAAAATCATAAAGATGTTTCTATTTTAGAATCATGTCTATTGTTCTCCAAACAGCTTCTTGCAGCTTGTAAACCTTGTTTACATCACTAAAACAGCTTTCGTTGTTTCCTACCAAAATCTTTCATAAAGATGTTTCTATTTTAGAATCATGTATATTGTGCTCCAAACAGCTTCTTGCAGCGTGTAAACCTTGTTTCCATCACTAAAACAGCTTTACAGTCATTTCCTAACAAAATCTTTCATAAAGATGTTTCTATTTTAGAATCATGTCTATTGTGCTCCAAACAGCTTCTTGCAGCGTGTAAACCTTGTTTCCATCACTAAAACAGCTTTCGTTGTTTCCTACCAAAATCTTTCATAAAAATGTTTCTATTTTAGAATCATGTATATTGTGCTCCAAACAGATTCTTGCAACGTGTAAAACCTTGTCCATGATTTAATTAGCTTTACAATCATTTCCTAACAAAATCTTCATAACGATGTGTCTATTTCAGAATCATGTCTATTGTGCTCCAAACAGCTTCTTGCAGCGTGTAAACCTTGTTTCCATCACTAAAACAGTTTTACAGTCATTTCCTACCAGAATCTCTTATCAAGATGTGTCTATTTTAAAATCATGTGATTTGAGCTAAAAACAGCTTTTTGTGGCATGTAAAACTGTTTCCATCACCAAAACAGCTTTGCAGTTGTTTCCTACCAGAATCTCTTATCAAGTTGTTTCTATGTCAGAATCATGTATATTGTGCTCCAAACAGCTTCTTGCAGCGTGTAAACCTTGTTTCCATCACTAAAACAGCTTTCGTTGTTTCCTACCAAAATCTTTCATAAAGATGTTTCTATTTTAGAATCATGTATATTGTGCTCCAAACAGCTTCTTGCAGCGTGTAAACCTTGTCCATGATTTAATTAGCTTTACAATCATTTCCTAACAAAATCTTCATAACGATGTGTCTATTTCAGAATCATGTCTATTGTGCTCCAAACAGCTTCTTGCAGCGTGTAAACCTTTTTTTCCATCACTAAAACAGCTTTACAGTCATTTCCTAACAAAATCTTTCATAAAGATGTTTCTATTTTAGAATCATGTATATTGTGCTCCAAACAGCTTCTTGCAGCGTGTAAACCTTGTTTCCATCACTAAAACAGTTTTACAGTCATTTCCTACCAGAATCTCTTATCAAGATGTGTCTATTTTAAAATCATGTGATTTGAGCTCAAAACAGCTTTTTGTGGCATGTAAAACTGTTTCCATCACCAAAACAGCTTTGCAGTTGCTTCCTACCAGAATCTCTTATCAAGTTGTTTCTATGTCAGAATCATGTATATTGTGCTCCAAACAGATTCTTGCAACGTCTAAAACCTTGTCCATGATTTAATTATCTTTACAATCATTTCCTAACAAAATCTTCATAACGATGTGTCTATTTCAGAATCATGTCTATTGTGCTCCAAACAGCTTCTTGCAGCGTGTAAACCTTGTTTCCATTACTAAAACAGCTTTACAGTCATTTCCTAACAAAATCTTTCATAAAGATGTTTCTATTTTAGAATCATGTCTATTGTGCTCCAAATAGCTTCTTGCAGCGTGTAAACCTTGTTTCCATCACTAAAACAGCTTTCGTTGTTTCCTACCAAAATCTTTCATAAAGATGTTTCTATTTTAGAATCATGTATATTGTGCTCCAAACAGATTCTTGCAACGTGTAAAACCTTGTCCATGATTTAATTAGCTTTACAATCATTTCCTAACAAAATCTTCATAACGATGTGTCTATTTCAGAATCATGTCTATTGTGCTCCAAACAGCTTCTTGCAGCGTGTAAACCTTGTTTCCATCACTAAAACAGTTTTACAGTCATTTCCTACCAGAATCTCTTATCAAGATGTGTCTATTTTAAAATCATGTGATTTGAGCTCAAAACAGCTTTTTGTGGCATGTAAAACTGTTTCCATTACCAAAACAGCTTTGCAGTTGTTTCCTACCAGAATCTCTTATCAAGTTGTTTCTATGTCAGAATCATGTATATTGTGCGCCAAACAGCTTCTTGCAGCATGTAAACCTTGTTTTCATCATTAATTAGCTTTACAGTCATTTCCTACCAAAATCTTTCATAAAGATGTTTCTATTTTAGAATCATGTGTATTAAAGTTTTAAAACAGCTTATTGTGGCGTGTAAACCTTGTTTACATCACTAAAACAGCTTTGCCGTTGTGTCCTACCATAATCCTTCATAAAGATGTTTCTATTTCAGAATCATGTATATTGTTCTCCAAACAGCTTCCTGCAGCGGTAAACATTGTTTCCATCACTAAAACAGCTTTACAGTCATTTCCTACCAGAATGTCTTATCAAGATGTTTCTATTTTAGAATCATGTGATTTGAGCTCAAAACAGCTTCTTGTGGCATGTAAAACTGTTTCCATCACTAAAACAGCTTTGCCGTTGTTTCTTACCAAAATCTCTTGTTTGTATGTCAGAATTATGTATATTGTGCTCCAAACAGCTTCTTTTAGAGTGTAAACCTTGTTTCCGTCACTAAACAGCTTTACAGTCATTTCCTAACAAAATCATAAAGATGTTTCTATTTTAGAATCTTTTCTATTGTGCTCCAAACAGCTTCTTGCAGCGTGTAAACCTTGTTTCCATCACTAAAACAGCTTTCGTTGTTTCCTACCAAAATCTTTCATAAAGATGTTTCTATTTTAGAATCATGTATATTGTGCTCCAAACAGCTTCTTGCAGCGTGTAAACCTTGTTTCCATCACTAAAACAGCTTTCGTTGTTTCCTACCAAAATCTTTCATAAAGATGTTTCTATTTTAGAATCATGTATATTGTGCTCCAAACAGATTCTTGCAACGTGTAAAACCTTGTCCATGATTTAATTAGCTTTACAATCATTTACTAACAAAATCTTCATAACGATGTGTCTATTTCAGAATCATGTCTATTGTGCTCCAAACAGCTTCTTTCAGCGTGTAAACCTTGTTTACATCACTAAAACAGTTTTACAGTCATTTCCTACCAGACTCTCTTATCAAGATGTGTCTATTTTAAAATCATGTGATTTGAGCTCAAAACAGCTTTTTGTGGCATGTAAAAAAGTTTCCATCACCAAAACAGCTTTGCAGTTGTTTCCTACCAGAATCTCTTATCAAGTTGTTTCTATGTCAGAATCATGTATATTGTGCTCCAAACAGCTTCTTGCAACGTGTAAAACCTTTTCCATGATTTAATTAGCTTTACAATCATTTCCTAACAAAATCTTCATAACGATGTGTCTATTTCAGAATCATGTCTATTGTGCTCCAAACAGCTTCTTGCAGCGTGTAAACCTTGTTTCCATCACTAAAACAGTTTTACAGTCATTTCCTACCAGAATCTCTTATCAAGATGTGTCTATTTTAAAATCATGTGATTTGAGCTCAAAACAGCTTTTTGTGGCATGTAAAACTGTTTCCATCACCAAAACAGCTTTGCAGTTGTTTCCTACCGGAATCTCTTATCAAGTTGTTTCTATGTCAGAATCATGTATATTGTGCGCCAAACAGCTTCTTGCAGCATGTAAACCTTGGTTTCATCATTAATTTCTTTACAGTCATTTCCTACCAAAATCTTTCATAAAGATGTTTCTATTTTAGAATCATGTGTATTAAAGTTTAAAACAGCTTATTGTGGCGTGTAAACCTTGTTTCCATCACTAAAACAGCTTTCGTTGTTTCCTACCAAAATCTTTCATAAAGATGTTTCTATTTTAGAATCATGTATATTGTGCTCCAAACAGCTTCTTGCAACGTGTAAAACCTTGTCCATGATTTAATTAGCTTTACAATCATTTCCTAACAAAATCTTCATAACGATGTGTCTATTTCAGAATCATGCATATTGTGCTCCAAACAGCTTCTTTCAGCGTGTAAACCTTGTTTCCATCACTAAAACAGTTTTACAGTCATTTCCTACCAGAATCTCTTATCAAGATGTGTCTATTTTAAAATCATGTGATTTGAGCTCAAAACAGCTTTTGTGGCATGTAAAAAAGTTTCCATCACCAAAACAGCTTTGCAGTTGTTTCCTACCAGAATCTCTTATCAAGTTGTTTCTATGTCAGAATCATGTATATTGTGCTTCAAACAGCTTCTTGCAACGTGTAAAACCTTTTCCATGATTTAATTAGCTTTACAATCATTTCCTAACAAAATCTTCATAACGATGTGTCTATTTCAGAATCATGTCTATTGTGCTCCAAACAGCTTCTTGCAGCGTGTAAACCTTGTTTCCATCACTAAAACAGTTTTACAGTCATTTCCTACCAGAATCTCCTATCAAGATGTGTCTATTTTAAAATCATGTGATTTGAGCTCAAAACAGCTTTTTGTGGCATGTAAAACTGTTTCCATCACCAAAACAGCTTTGCAGTTGTTTCCTACCAGAATCTCTTATCAAGTTGTTTCTATGTCAGAATCATGTATATTGTGCGCCAAACAGCTTCTTGCAGCATGTAAACCTTGGTTTCATCATTAATTAGCTTTACAGTCATTTCCTACCAAAATCTTTCATAAAGGTGGTTCTATTTTAGAATCATGTGTATTAAAGTTTAAAACAGCTTATTGTGGCGTGTAAACCTTGTTTCCATCACTAAAACAGCTTTGCCGTTGTGTCCTACCATAATCCTTCATAAAGATGTGTCTATTTCAGAATCATGTATATTGTGCTCCAAACAGCTTCTTGCAGCGGTAAACCTTGTTTCCATCACTAAAACAGCTTTACAGTCATTTCCTACCAGAATCTCTTCTCAAGATGTTTCTATTTTAGAATCATGTGATTTGAGCTCAAAACAGCTTCTTGTGGCATGTAAAACTGTTTCCATCACTAAAACAGCTTTGCCGTTGTTTCTTACTAAAATCTCTTGTTTGTATGTCAGAATTATGTATATTGTGCTCCAAACAGCTTCTTTTAGAGTGTAAACCTTGTTTCCGTCACTAAACAGCTTTACAGTCATTTCCTAACAAAATCATAAAGATGTTTCTATTTTAGAATCATGTCTATTGTGCTCCAAACAGCTTCTTTCAGCGTGTAAACCTTGTTTCCATCACTAAAACAGCTTTCGTTGTTTCCTACCAAAATCTTTCATAAAGATGTTTCTATTTTAGAATCATGTATATTGTGCTCCAAACAGATTCTTACAACGTGTAAAACCTTGTCCATGATTTAATTAGCTTTACAATCATTTCCTAACAAAATCTTCATAACGATGTGTCTATTTCAGAATCATGTCTATTGTGCTCCAAACAGCTTCTTGCAGCGTGTAAACCTTGTTTCCATCACTAAAACAGCTTTCGTTGTTTCCTACCAAAATCTTTCATAAAGATGTTTCTATTTTAGAATCATGTATATTGTGCTCCAAACAGATTCTTGCAACGTGTAAAACCTTGTCCATGATTTAATTAGCTTTACAATCATTTACTAACAAAATCTTCATAACGATGTGTCTATTTCAGAATCATGTCTATTGTGCTCCAAACAGCTTCTTGCAGCGTGTAAACCTTGTTTCCATCAGTAAAACAGCTTTCGTTGTTTCCTACCAGAATCTCTTATCAAGTTGTTTCTATGTCAGAATCATTTATATTGTGCTCCAAACAGCTTCTTGCAACGTGTAAAACCTTTTCCATGATTTAATTAGCTTTACAATCATTTCCTAACAAAATCTTCATAACGATGTGTCTATTTCAGAATCATGTCTATTGTGCTCCAAACAGCTTCTTGCAGCGTGTAAACCTTGTTTCCATCACTAAAACAGTTTTACAGTCATTTCCTACCAGAATCTCTTATCAAGATGTGTCTATTTTAAAATCATGTGATTTGAGCTCAAAACAGCTTTTTGTGGCATGTAAAACTGTTTCCATCACCAAAACAGCCTTGCAGTTGTTTCCTACCAGAATCTCTTATCAAGTTGTTTCTATGTCAGAATCATGTATATTGTGCGCCAAACAGCTTCTTGCAGCATGTAAACCTTGTTTTCATCATTAATTAGCTTTACAGTCATTTCCTACCAAAATCTTTCATAAAGATGTTTCTATTTTAGAATCATGTGTATTAAGGTTTAAAACAGCTTATTGTGGCGTGTAAACCTTGTTTCCATCACTAAAACAGCTTTGCCATTGTGTCCTACCATAATCCTTCATAAAGATGTGTCTATTTCAGAATCATGTATATTGTGCTCCAAACAGCTTCTTGCAGCGGTAAACCTTGTTTCCATCACTAAAACAGCTTTACAGTCATTTCCTACCAGAATCTCTTATCAAGATGTTTCTATTTTAGAATCATGTGATTTGAGCTCAAAACAGCTTCTTGTGGCATGTAAAACTGTTTCCATCACTAAAACAGCTTTGCCGTTGTTTCTTACCAAAATCTCTTGTTTGTATGTCAGAATCATGTATATTGTGCTCCAAACAGCTTCTTTTAGAGTGTAAACCTTGTTTCCGTCACTAAACAGCTTTACAGTCATTTCCTAACAAAATCTTTCATAAAGATGTTTCTATTTTAGAATCATGTCTATTGTGCTCCAAATAGCTTCTTGCAGCGTGTAAACCTTGTTTCCATCACTAAAACAGCTTTCGTTGTTTCCTACCAAAATCTTTCATAAAGATGTTTCTATTTTAGAATCATGTATATTGTGCTCCAAACAGATTCTTGCAACGTGTAAAACCTTGTCCATGATTTAATTAGCTTTACAATCATTTCCTAACAAAATCTTCATAACGATGTGTCTATTTCAGAATCATGTCTATTGTGCTCCAAACAGCTTCTTGCAGCGTGTAAACCTTGTTTCCATCACTAAAACAGTTTTACAGTCATTTCCTACCAGAATCTCTTATCAAGATGTGTCTATTTTAAAATCATGTGATTTGAGCTCAAAACAGCTTTTTGTGGCATGTAAAACTGTTTCCATTACCAAAACAGCTTTGCAGTTGTTTCCTACCAGAATCTCTTATCAAGTTGTTTCTATGTCAGAATCATGTATATTGTGCGCCAAACAGCTTCTTGCAGCATGTAAACCTTGTTTTCATCATTAATTAGCTTTACAGTCATTTCCTACCAAAATCTTTCATAAAGATGTTTCTATTTTAGAATCATGTGTATTAAAGTTTAAAACAGCTTATTGTGGCGTGTAAACCTTGTTTACATCACTAAAACAGCTTTGCCGTTGTGTCCTACCATAATCCTTCATAAAGATGTTTCTATTTCAGAATCATGTATATTGTTCTCCAAACAGCTTCCTGCAGCGGTAAACATTGTTTCCATCACTAAAACAGCTTTACAGTCATTTCCTACCAGAATGTCTTATCAAGATGTTTCTATTTTAGAATCATGTGATTTGAGCTCAAAACAGCTTCTTGTGGCATGTAAAACTGTTTCCATCACTAAAACAGCTTTGCCGTTGTTTCTTACCAAAATCTCTTGTTTGTATGTCAGAATTATGTATATTGTGCTCCAAACAGCTTCTTTTAGAGTGTAAACCTTGTTTCCGTCACTAAACAGCTTTACAGTCATTTCCTAACAAAATCATAAAGATGTTTCTATTTTAGAATCTTTTCTATTGTGCTCCAAACAGCTTCTTGCAGCGTGTAAACCTTGTTTCCATCACTAAAACAGCTTTCGTTGTTTCCTACCAAAATCTTTCATAAAGATGTTTCTATTTTAGAATCATGTATATTGTGCTCCAAACAGCTTCTTGCAGCGTGTAAACCTTGTTTCCATCACTAAAACAGCTTTCGTTGTTTCCTACCAAAATCTTTCATAAAGATGTTTCTATTTTAGAATCATGTATATTGTGCTCCAAACAGATTCTTGCAACGTGTAAAACCTTGTCCATGATTTAATTAGCTTTACAATCATTTACTAACAAAATCTTCATAACGATGTGTCTATTTCAGAATCATGTCTATTGTGCTCCAAACAGCTTCTTTCAGCGTGTAAACCTTGTTTACATCACTAAAACAGTTTTACAGTCATTTCCTACCAGACTCTCTTATCAAGATGTGTCTATTTTAAAATCATGTGATTTGAGCTCAAAACAGCTTTTTGTGGCATGTAAAAAAGTTTCCATCACCAAAACAGCTTTGCAGTTGTTTCCTACCAGAATCTCTTATCAAGTTGTTTCTATGTCAGAATCATGTATATTGTGCTCCAAACAGCTTCTTGCAACGTGTAAAACCTTTTCCATGATTTAATTAGCTTTACAATCATTTCCTAACAAAATCTTCATAACGATGTGTCTATTTCAGAATCATGTCTATTGTGCTCCAAACAGCTTCTTGCAGCGTGTAAACCTTGTTTCCATCACTAAAACAGTTTTACAGTCATTTCCTACCAGAATCTCTTATCAAGATGTGTCTATTTTAAAATCATGTGATTTGAGCTCAAAACAGCTTTTTGTGGCATGTAAAACTGTTTCCATCACCAAAACAGCTTTGCAGTTGTTTCCTACCGGAATCTCTTATCAAGTTGTTTCTATGTCAGAATCATGTATATTGTGCGCCAAACAGCTTCTTGCAGCATGTAAACCTTGGTTTCATCATTAATTTCTTTACAGTCATTTCCTACCAAAATCTTTCATAAAGATGTTTCTATTTTAGAATCATGTGTATTAAAGTTTAAAACAGCTTATTGTGGCGTGTAAACCTTGTTTCCATCACTAAAACAGCTTTCGTTGTTTCCTACCAAAATCTTTCATAAAGATGTTTCTATTTTAGAATCATGTATATTGTGCTCCAAACAGCTTCTTGCAACGTGTAAAACCTTGTCCATGATTTAATTAGCTTTACAATCATTTCCTAACAAAATCTTCATAACGATGTGTCTATTTCAGAATCATGCATATTGTGCTCCAAACAGCTTCTTTCAGCGTGTAAACCTTGTTTCCATCACTAAAACAGTTTTACAGTCATTTCCTACAAGAATCTCTTATCAAGATGTGTCTATTTTAAAATCATGTGATTTGAGCTCAAAACAGCTTTTGTGGCATGTAAAAAAGTTTCCATCACCAAAACAGCTTTGCAGTTGTTTCCTACCAGAATCTCTTATCAAGTTGTTTCTATGTCAGAATCATGTATATTGTGCTTCAAACAGCTTCTTGCAACGTGTAAAACCTTTTCCATGATTTAATTAGCTTTACAATCATTTCCTAACAAAATCTTCATAACGATGTGTCTATTTCAGAATCATGTCTATTGTGCTCCAAACAGCTTCTTGCAGCGTGTAAACCTTGTTTCCATCACTAAAACAGTTTTACAGTCATTTCCTACCAGAATCTCCTATCAAGATGTGTCTATTTTAAAATCATGTGATTTGAGCTCAAAACAGCTTTTTGTGGCATGTAAAACTGTTTCCATCACCAAAACAGCTTTGCAGTTGTTTCCTACCAGAATCTCTTATCAAGTTGTTTCTATGTCAGAATCATGTATATTGTGCGCCAAACAGCTTCTTGCAGCATGTAAACCTTGGTTTCATCATTAATTAGCTTTACAGTCATTTCCTACCAAAATCTTTCATAAAGATGGTTCTATTTTAGAATCATGTGTATTAAAGTTTAAAACAGCTTATTGTGGCGTGTAAACCTTGTTTCCATCACTAAAACAGCTTTGCCGTTGTGTCCTACCATAATCCTTCATAAAGATGTGTCTATTTCAGAATCATGTATATTGTGCTCCAAACAGCTTCTTGCAGCGGTAAACCTTGTTTCCATCACTAAAACAGCTTTACAGTCATTTCCTACCAGAATCTCTTCTCAAGATGTTTCTATTTTAGAATCATGTGATTTGAGCTCAAAACAGCTTCTTGTGGCATGTAAAACTGTTTCCATCACTAAAACAGCTTTGCCGTTGTTTCTTACTAAAATCTCTTGTTTGTATGTCAGAATTATGTATATTGTGCTCCAAACAGCTTCTTTTAGAGTGTAAACCTTGTTTCCGTCACTAAACAGCTTTACAGTCATTTCCTAACAAAATCATAAAGATGTTTCTATTTTAGAATCATGTCTATTGTGCTCCAAACAGCTTCTTTCAGCGTGTAAACCTTGTTTCCATCACTAAAACAGCTTTCGTTGTTTCCTACCAAAATCTTTCATAAAGATGTTTCTATTTTAGAATCATGTATATTGTGCTCCAAACAGATTCTTACAACGTGTAAAACCTTGTCCATGATTTAATTAGCTTTACAATCATTTCCTAACAAAATCTTCATAACGATGTGTCTATTTCAGAATCATGTCTATTGTGCTCCAAACAGCTTCTTGCAGCGTGTAAACCTTGTTTCCATCACTAAAACAGCTTTCGTTGTTTCCTACCAAAATCTTTCATAAAGATGTTTCTATTTTAGAATCATGTATATTGTGCTCCAAACAGATTCTTGCAACGTGTAAAACCTTGTCCATGATTTAATTAGCTTTACAATCATTTACTAACAAAATCTTCATAACGATGTGTCTATTTCAGAATCATGTCTATTGTGCTCCAAACAGCTTCTTGCAGCGTGTAAACCTTGTTTCCATCAGTAAAACAGCTTTCGTTGTTTCCTACCAGAATCTCTTATCAAGTTGTTTCTATGTCAGAATCATTTATATTGTGCTCCAAACAGCTTCTTGCAACGTGTAAAACCTTTTCCATGATTTAATTAGCTTTACAATCATTTCCTAACAAAATCTTCATAACGATGTGTCTATTTCAGAATCATGTCTATTGTGCTCGAAACAGCTTCTTGCAGCGTGTAAACCTTGTTTCCATCACTAAAACAGTTTTACAGTCATTTCCTACCAGAATCTCTTATCAAGATGTGTCTATTTTAAAATCATGTGATTTGAGCTCAAAACAGCTTTTTGTGGCATGTAAAACTGTTTCCATCACCAAAACAGCCTTGCAGTTGTTTCCTACCAGAATCTCTTATCAAGTTGTTTCTATGTCAGAATCATGTATATTGTGCGCCAAACAGCTTCTTGCAGCATGTAAACCTTGTTTTCATCATTAATTAGCTTTACAGTCATTTCCTACCAAAATCTTTCATAAAGATGTTTCTATTTTAGAATCATGTGTATTAAGGTTTAAAACAGCTTATTGTGGCGTGTAAACCTTGTTTCCATCACTAAAACAGCTTTGCCATTGTGTCCTACCATAATCCTTCATAAAGATGTGTCTATTTCAGAATCATGTATATTGTGCTCCAAACAGCTTCTTGCAGCGGTAAACCTTGTTTCCATCACTAAAACAGCTTTACAGTCATTTCCTACCAGAATCTCTTATCAAGATGTTTCTATTTTAGAATCATGTGATTTGAGCTCAAAACAGCTTCTTGTGGCATGTAAAACTGTTTCCATCACTAAAACAGCTTTGCCGTTGTTTCTTACCAAAATCTCTTGTTTGTATGTCAGAATCATGTATATTGTGCTCCAAACAGCTTCTTTTAGAGTGTAAACCTTGTTTCCGTCACTAAACAGCTTTACAGTCATTTCCTAACAAAATCTTTCATAAAGATGTTTCTATTTTAGAATCATGTCTATTGTGCTCCAAACAGCTTCTTGCAGCGTGTAAACCTTGTTTCCATCACTGAAACAGCTTTCGTTGTTTCCTACCAAAATCTTTCATAAAGATGTTTCTATTTTAGAATCATGTATATTGTGCTCCAAACAGATTCTTGCAACGTGTAAAACCTTGTCCATGATTTAATTAGCTTTACAATCATTTCCTAACAAAATCTTCATAACGATGTGTCTATTTCAGAATCATGTCTATTGTGCTCCAAACAGCTTCTTGCAGCGTGTAAACCTTGTTTCCATTACTAAAACAGTTTTACAGTCATTTCCTACCAGAATCTCTTATCAAGATGTGTCTATTTTAAAATCATGTGATTTGAGCTCAAAACAGCTTTTTGTGGCATGTAAAACTGTTTCCATCACCAAAACAGCTTTGCAGTTGTTTCCTACCAGAATCTCTTATCAAGTAATTTCTATGTCAGAATCATGTATATTGTGCGCCAAACAGCTTCTTGCAGCATGTAAACCTTGGTTTCATCATTAATTAGCTTTACAGTCATTTCCTACCAAAATCTTTCATAAAGATGGTTCTATTTTAGAATCATGTGTATTAAAGTTTAAAACAGCTTATTGTGGCGTGTAAACCTTGTTTCCATCACTAAAACAGCTTTGCCGTTGTGTCCTACCATAATCCTTCATAAAGATGTGTCTATTTCAGAATCATGTATATTGTGCTCCAAACAGCTTCTTGCAGCGGTAAACCTTGTTTCCATCACTAAAACAGCTTTACAGTCATTTCCTACCAGAATCTCTTCTCAAGATGTTTCTATTTTAGAATCATGTGATTTGAGCTCAAAACAGCTTCTTGTGGCATGTAAAACTGTTTCCATCACTAAAACAGCTTTGCCGTTGTTTCTTACCAAAATCTCTTGTTTGTATGTCAGAATCATGTATATTGTGCTCCAAACAGCTTCTTTTAGAGTGTAAACCTTGTTTCCGTCACTAAACAGCTTTACAGTCATTTCCTAACAAAATCTTTCATAAAGATGTTTCTATTTTAGAATCATGTATATTGTGCTCCAAACAGATTCTTGCAACGTGTAACACCTTGTCCATGATTTAATTAGCTTTACAATCATTTACTAACAAAATCTTCATAACGATGTGTCTATTTCAGAATCATGTCTATTGTGCTCCAATCAGCTTCTTGCAGCGTGTAAACCTTGTTTCCATCACTAAAACAGCTTTACAGTCATTTCCTACCAGAATCTCTTATCAAGCTGTTTCTATTTTAGAATCATGTGATTTGAGCTCAAAACAGCTTCTTGTGGCATGTAAAACTGTTTCCATCACTAAAACAGCTTTGCCGTTGTTTCTTACCAAAATCTCTTGTTTGTATGTCAGAATTATGTATATTGTGCTCCAAAAAGCTTCTTTTAGAGTGTAAACCTTGTTTCCGTCACTAAACAGCTTTACAGTCATTTCCTAACAACATCATAAAGATGTTTCTATTTTAGAATCATGTCTATTGTGCTCCAAACAGCTTCTTGCAGCGTCTAAACCTTGTTTCCATCACTAAAACAGCTTTCGTTGTTTCCTACCAAAATCTTTCATAAAGATGTTTCTATTTTAGAATCATGTATATTGTGCTCCAAACAGCTTCTTGCAGCGTGTAAACCTTGTTTCCATCACTAAAACAGCTTTCGTTGTTTCCTACCAAAATCTTTCATAAAGCTGTTTCTATTTTAGAATCATGTATATTGTGCTCCAAACAGATTCTTGCAACGTGTAAAACCTTGTCCATGATTTAATTAGCTTTACAATCATTTACTAACAAAATCTTCATAACGATGTGTCTATTTCAGAATCATGTCTATTGTGCTCCAAACAGCTTCTTTCAGCGTGTAAACCTTGTTTACATCACTAAAACAGTTTTACAGTCATTTCCTACCAGACTCTCTTATCAAGATGTGTCTATTTTAAAATCATGTGATTTGAGCTCAAAACAGCTTTTTGTGGCATGTAAAAAAGTTTCCATCACCAACACAGCTTTGCAGTTGTTTCCTACCAGAATCTCTTATCAAGTTGTTTCTATGTCAGAATCATGTATATTGTGCTCCAAACAGATTCTTGCAACGTGTAAAACCTTTTCCATGATTTAATTAGCTTTACAATCATTTCCTAACAAAATCTTCATAACGATGTGTCTATTTCAGAATCATGTCTATTGTGCTCCAAACAGCTTCTTGCAGCGTGTAAACCTTGTTTTCATCATTAATTAGCTTTACAGTCATTTCCTTCCAAAATCTTTCATAAAGATGTTTCTATTTTAAAATCATGTGTATTAAAGTTTAAAACAGCTTATTGTGGCGTGTAAACCTTGTTTCCATCACTAAAACAGCTTTGCCGTTGTGTCCTACCATAATCCTTCATAAAGATGTGTCTATTTCAGAATCATGTATATTGTGCTCCAAACAGCTTCTTGCAGCGGTAAACCTTGTTTCCATCACTAAAACAGCTTTACAGTCATTTCCTACCAGAATCTCTTATCAAGATGTTTCTATTTTAGAATCATGTGATTTGCGCTCAAAACAGCTTCTTGTGGCATGTAAAACTGTTTCCATCACTAAAGCAGCTTTGCCGTTGTTTCTTACCAAAATCTCTTGTTTGTATGTCAGAATCATGTATATTGTGCTCCAAACAGCTTCTTTTAGAGTGTAAACCTTGTTTCCGTCACTAAACAGCTTTACAGTCATTTCCTAACAAAATCTTTCATAAAGATGTTTCTATTTTAGAATCATGTCTATTGTGCTCCAAACAGCTTCTTGCAGCGTGTAAACCTTGTTTCCATCACTGAAACAGCTTTCGTTGTTTCCTACCAAAATCTTTCATAAAGATGTTTCTATTTTAGAATCATGTATATTGTGCTCCAAACAGATTCTTGCAACGTGTAAAACCTTGTCCATGATTTAATTAGCTTTACAATCATTTCCTAACAAAATCTTCATAACGATGTGTCTATTTCAGAATCATGTCTATTGTGCTCCAAACAGCTTCTTGCAGCGTGTAAACCTTGTTTCCATCACTAAAACAGCTTTACAGTCATTTCCTACCAGAATCTCTTATCAAGCTGTTTCTATTTTAGAATCATGTGATTTGAGCTCAAAACAGCTTCTTGTGGCATGTAAAACTGTTTCCATCACTAAAACAGCTTTGCCGTTGTGTCCTACCATAATCCTTCATAAAGATGTGTCTATTTCAGAATCATGTATATTGTGCTCCAAACAGCTTCTTGCAGCGGTAAACCTTGTTTCCATCACTAAAACAGCTTTACAGTCATTTCCTACCAGAATCTCTTCTCAAGATGTTTCTATTTTAGAATCATGTGATTTGAGCTCAAAACAGCTTCTTGTGGCATGTAAAACTGTTTCCATCACTAAAACAGCTTTGCCGTTGTTTCTTACTAAAATCTCTTGTTTGTATGTCAGAATTATGTATATTGTGCTCCAAACAGCTTCTTTTAGAGTGTAAACCTTGTTTCCGTCACTAAACAGCTTTACAGTCATTTCCTAACAAAATCTTTCATAAAGATGTTTCTATTTTAGAATCATGTCTATTGTGCTCCAAACAGCTTCTTGCAGCGTGTAAACCTTGTTTCCATCACTGAAACAGCTTTCGTTGTTTCCTACCAAAATCTTTCATAAAGATGTTTCTATTTTAGAATCATGTATATTGTGCTCCAAACAGATTCTTGCAACGTGTAAAACCTTGTCCATGATTTAATTAGCTTTACAATCATTTCCTAACAAAATCTTCATAACGATGTGTCTATTTCAGAATCATGTCTATTGTGCTCCAAACAGCTTCTTGCAGCGTGTAAACCTTGTTTCCATCACTAAAACAGCTTTCGTTGTTTCCTACCAAAATCTTTCATAAAGATGTTTCTATTTTAGAATCATGTATATTGTGCTCCAAACAGATTCTTGCAACGTGTAAAACCTTGTCCATGATTTAATTAGCTTTACAATCATTTACTAACAAAATCTTCATAACGATGTGTCTATTTCAGAATCATGTCTATTGTGCTCCAAACAGCTTCTTGCAGCGTGTAAACCTTGTTTCCATCAGTAAAACAGCTTTCGTTGTTTCCTACCAGAATCTCTTATCAAGTTGTTTCTATGTCAGAATCATTTATATTGTGCTCCAAACAGCTTCTTGCAACGTGTAAAACCTTTTCCATGATTTAATTAGCTTTACAATCATTTCCTAACAAAATCTTCATAACGATGTGTCTATTTCAGAATCATGTCTATTGTGCTCCAAACAGCTTCTTGCAGCGTGTAAACCTTGTTTCCATCACTAAAACAGTTTTACAGTCATTTCCTACCAGAATCTCTTATCAAGATGTGTCTATTTTAAAATCATGTGATTTGAGCTCAAAACAGCTTTTTGTGGCATGTAAAACTGTTTCCATCACCAAACAGCCTTGCAGTTGTTTCCTACCAGAATCTCTTATCAAGTTGTTTCTATGTCAGAATCATGTATATTGTGCGCCAAACAGCTTCTTGCAGCATGTAAACCTTGTTTTCATCATTAATTAGCTTTACAGTCATTTCCTACCAAAATCTTTCATAAAGATGTTTCTATTTTAGAATCATGTGTATTAAGGTTTAAAACAGCTTATTGTGGCGTGTAAACCTTGTTTCCATCACTAAAACAGCTTTGCCATTGTGTCCTACCATAATCCTTCATAAAGATGTGTCTATTTCAGAATCATGTATATTGTGCTCCAAACAGCTTCTTGCAGCGGTAAACCTTGTTTAAATCACTAAAACAGCTTTACAGTCATTTCCTACCAGAATCTCTTATCAAGATGTTTCTATTTTAGAATCATGTGATTTGAGCTCAAAACAGCTTCTTGTGGCATGTAAAACTGTTTCCATCACTAAAACAGCTTTGCCGTTGTTTCTTACCAAAATCTCTTGTTTGTATGTCAGAATCATGTATATTGTGCTCCAAACAGCTTCTTTTAGAGTGTAAACCTTGTTTCCGTCACTAAACAGCTTTACAGTCATTTCCTAACAAAATCTTTCATAAAGATGTTTCTATTTTAGAATCATGTCTATTGTGCTCCAAACAGCTTCTTGCAGCGTGTAAACCTTGTTTCCATCACTGAAACAGCTTTCGTTGTTTCCTACCAAAATCTTTCATAAAGATGTTTCTATTTTAGAATCATGTATATTGTGCTCCAAACAGATTCTTGCAACGTGTAAAACCTTGTCCATGATTTAATTAGCTTTACAATCATTTCCTAACAAAATCTTCATAACGATGTGTCTATTTCAGAATCATGTCTATTGTGCTCCAAACAGCTTCTTGCAGCGTGTAAACCTTGTTTCCATTACTAAAACAGTTTTACAGTCATTTCCTACCAGAATCTCTTATCAAGATGTGTCTATTTTAAAATCATGTGATTTGAGCTCAAAACAGCTTTTTGTGGCATGTAAAACTGTTTCCATCACCAAAACAGCTTTGCAGTTGTTTCCTACCAGAATCTCTTATCAAGTTGTTTCTATGTCAGAATCATGTATATTGTGCGCCAAACAGCTTCTTGCAGCATGTAAACCTTGGTTTCATCATTAATTAGCTTTACAGTCATTTCCTACCAAAATCTTTCATAAAGATGGTTCTATTTTAGAATCATGTGTATTAAAGTTTAAAACAGCTTATTGTGGCGTGTAAACCTTGTTTCCATCACTAAAACAGCTTTGCCGTTGTGTCCTACCATAATCCTTCATAAAGATGTGTCTATTTCAGAATCATGTATATTGTGCTCCAAACAGCTTCTTGCAGCGGTAAACCTTGTTTCCATCACTAAAACAGCTTTACAGTCATTTCCTACCAGAATCTCTTCTCAAGATGTTTCTATTTTAGAATCATGTGATTTGAGCTCAAAACAGCTTCTTGTGGCATGTAAAACTGTTTCCATCACTAAAACAGCTTTGCCGTTGTTTCTTACCAAAATCTCTTGTTTGTATGTCAGAATCATGTATATTGTGCTCCAAACAGCTTCTTTTAGAGTGTAAACCTTGTTTCCGTCACTAAACAGCTTTACAGTCATTTCCTAACAAAATCTTTCATAAAGATGTTTCTATTTTAGAATCATGTATATTGTGCTCCAAACAGCTTCTTGCAGCGTGTAAACCTTGTTTCCATCACTAAAACAGCTTTCGTTGTTTCCTACCAAAATCTTTCATAAAGATGTTTCTATTTTAGAATCATGTATATTGTGCTCCAAACAGATTCTTGCAACGTGTAACACCTTGTCCATGATTTAATTAGCTTTACAATCATTTACTAACAAAATCTTCATAACGATGTGTCTATTTCAGAATCATGTCTATTGTGCTCCAATCAGCTTCTTGCAGCGTGTAAACCTTGTTTCCATCACTAAAACAGCTTTACAGTCATTTCCTACCAGAATCTCTTATCAAGCTGTTTCTATTTTAGAATCATGTGATTTGAGCTCAAAACAGCTTCTTGTGGCATGTAAAACTGTTTCCATCACTAAAACAGCTTTGCCGTTATTTCTTACCAAAATCTCTTGTTTGTATGTCAGAATTATGTATATTGTGCTCCAAAAAGCTTCTTTTAGAGTGTAAACCTTGTTTCCGTCACTAAACAGCTTTACAGTCATTTCCTAACAACATCATAAAGATGTTTCTATTTTAGAATCATGTCTATTGTGCTCCAAACAGCTTCTTGCAGCGTCTAAACCTTGTTTCCATCACTAAAACAGCTTTCGTTGTTTCCTACCAAAATCTTTCATAAAGATGTTTCTATTTTAGAATCATGTATATTGTGCTCCAAACAGCTTCTTGCAGCGTGTAAACCTTGTTTCCATCACTAAAACAGCTTTCGTTGTTTCCTACCAAAATCTTTCATAAAGCTGTTTCTATTTTAGAATCATGTATATTGTGCTCCAAACAGATTCTTGCAACGTGTAAAACCTTGTCCATGATTTAATTAGCTTTACAATCATTTACTAACAAAATCTTCATAACGATGTGTCTATTTCAGAATCATGTCTATTGTGCTCCAAACAGCTTCTTTCAGCGTGTAAACCTTGTTTACATCACTAAAACAGTTTTACAGTCATTTCCTACCAGACTCTCTTATCAAGATGTGTCTATTTTAAAATCATGTGATTTGAGCTCAAAACAGCTTTTTGTGGCATGTAAAAAAGTTTCCATCACCAACACAGCTTTGCAGTTGTTTCCTACCAGAATCTCTTATCAAGTTGTTTCTATGTCAGAATCATGTATATTGTGCTCCAAACAGATTCTTGCAACGTGTAAAACCTTTTCCATGATTTAATTAGCTTTACAATCATTTCCTAACAAAATCTTCATAACGATGTGTCTATTTCAGAATCATGTCTATTGTGCTCCAAACAGCTTCTTGCAGCGTGTAAACCTTGTTTCCATCACTAAAACAGTTTTACAGTCATTTCCTACCAGAATCTCTTATCAAGATGTGTCTATTTTAAAATCATGTGATTTAGGCTCAAAACAGCTTTTTGTGGCATGTAAAACTGTTTCCATCACCAAAACAGCTTTGCAGTTGTTTCCTAACAGAATCTCTTATCAAGTTGTTTCTATTTTAGAATCATGTATATTGTGCTCCAAACAGCTTCTTGCAGCGTGTAAACCTTGTTTCCATCACTAAAACAGCTTTCGTTGTTTCCTACCAAAATCTTTCATAAAGCTGTTTCTATTTTAGAATCATGTGTATTGTGCTCCAAACAGATTTTTGCAACGTGTAAAACCTTGTCCATGATTTAATTAGCTTTACAATCATTTACTAACAAAATCTTCATAACGATGTGTCTATTTCAGAATCATGTATATTGTGCGCCAAACAGCTTCTTGCAGCATGTAAACCTTGTTTTCATCATTAATTAGCTTTACAGTCATTTCCTTCCAAAATCTTTCATAAAGATGTTTCTATTTTAAAATCATGTGTATTAAAGTTTAAAACAGCTTATTGTGGCGTGTAAACCTTGTTTCCATCACTAAAACAGCTTTGCCGTTGTGTCCTACCATAATCCTTCATAAAGATGTGTCTATTTCAGAATCATGTATATTGTGCTCCAAACAGCTTCTTGCAGCGGTAAACCTTGTTTCCATCACTAAAACAGCTTTACAGTCATTTCCTACCAGAATCTCTTATCAAGATGTTTCTATTTTAGAATCATGTGATTTGCGCTCAAAACAGCTTCTTGTGGCATGTAAAACTGTTTCCATCACTAAAGCAGCTTTGCCGTTGTTTCTTACCAAAATCTCTTGTTTGTATGTCAGAATCATGTATATTGTGCTCCAAACAGCTTCTTTTAGAGTGTAAACCTTGTTTCCGTCACTAAACAGCTTTACAGTCATTTCCTAACAAAATCTTTCATAAAGATGTTTCTATTTTAGAATCATGTCTATTGTGCTCCAAACAGCTTCTTGCAGCGTGTAAACCTTGTTTCCATCACTGAAACAGCTTTCGTTGTTTCCTACCAAAATCTTTCATAAAGATGTTTCTATTTTAGAATCATGTATATTGTGCTCCAAACAGATTCTTGCAACGTGTAAAACCTTGTCCATGATTTAATTAGCTTTACAATCATTTCCTAACAAAATCTTCATAACGATGTGTCTATTTCAGAATCATGTCTATTGTGCTCCAAACAGCTTCTTGCAGCGTGTAAACCTTGTTTCCATCACTAAAACAGCTTTACAGTCATTTCCTACCAGAATCTCTTATCAAGCTGTTTCTATTTTAGAATCATGTGATTTGAGCTCAAAACAGCTTCTTGTGGCATGTAAAACTGTTTCCATCACTAAAACAGCTTTGCCGTTGTTTCTTACCAAAATCTCTTGTTTGTATGTCAGAATTATGTATATTGTGCTCCAAAACAGCTTCTTTGCAGTGTAAACCTTGTTTCCGTCACTAAACAGCTTTACAGTCATTTCCTAACAAAATCTTCATAAAGATGTTTCTATTTAGAATCATGTCTATTGTGCTCCAAACAGCTTCTTGCAGCGTGTAAACCTTGTTTCCATCACTAAAACAGCTTTCGTTGTTTCCTACCAAAATCTTTCATAAAGATGTTTCTATTTTAGAATCATGTATATTGTGCTCCAAACAGATTCTTGCAACGTGTAAAACCTTGTCCATGATTTAATTAGCTTTACAATCATTTCCTAACAAAATCTTCATAACGATGTGTCTATTTCAGAATCATGTCTATTGTGCTCCAAACAGCTTCTTGCAGCGTGTAAACCTTGTTTCCATCACTAAAACAGTTTTACAGTCATTTCCTACCAGAATCTCTTATCAAGATGTGTCTATTTTAAAATCATGTGATTTGAGCTCAAAACAGCTTTTTGTGGCATGTAAAACTGTTTCCATCACCAAAACAGCTTTGCAGTTGTTTCCTACCAGAATCTCTTATCAAGTTGTTTCTATGTCAGAATCATGTATATTGTGCTCCAAACAGCTTCTTGCAGCGTGTAAACCTTGTTTCCATCACTAATTAGCTTTACAGTCATTTCCTACCAAAATCTTTCATAAAGATGTTCTATTTAGAATCATGTGTATTGTGCTCCAAAACAGCTTCTGTGGCGTGTAAACCTTGTTTCCATCACTAAAACAGCTTTGCCGTTGTTTCCTACCATAATCTTCATAAAGATGTGTCTATTTCAGAATCATGTATATTGTGCTCCAAACAGCTTCTTGCAGCGTGTAAACCTTGTTTCCATCACTAAAACAGCTTTCGTTGTTTCCTACCAAAATCTTTCATAAAGATGTTTCTATTTTAGAATCATGTATATTGTGCTCCAAACAGATTCTTGCAACGTGTAAAACCTTGTCCATGATTTAATTAGCTTTACAATCATTTCCTAACAAAATCTTCATAACGATGTGTCTATTTCAGAATCATGTCTATTGTGCTCCAAACAGCTTCTTGCAGCGTGTAAACCTTGTTTCCATCACTAAAACAGTTTTACAGTCATTTCCTACCAGAATCTCTTATCAAGATGTGTCTATTTTAAAATCATGTGATTTGAGCTAAAAACAGCTTTTTGTGGCATGTAAAACTGTTTCCATCACCAAAACAGCTTTGCAGTTGTTTCCTACCAGAATCTCTTATCAAGTTGTTTCTATGTCAGAATCATGTATATTGTGCTCCAAACAGCTTCTTGCAACGTGTAAAACCTTTTCCATGATTTAATTAGCTTTACAATCATTTCCTAACAAAATCTTCATAACGATGTGTCTATTTCAGAATCATGTCTATTGTGCTCCAAACAGCTTCTTGCAGCGTGTAAACCTTGTTTCCATCACTAAAACAGTTTTACAGTCATTTCCTACCAGAATCTCTTATCAAGATGTGTCTATTTTAAAATCATGTCTATTGTGCTCCAAACAGCTTCTTGCAGCGTGTAAAACCTGTTTCCATCACTAAAACAGCTTTGCAGTTGTTTCCTACCAGAATCTCTCATCAAGATGTTTCTATTTTAGAATCATGTATATTGTGCTCCAAACAGCTTCTTGCAGCGTGTAAACCTTGTTTCCATCACTAAAACAGCTTTCGTTGTTTCCTACCAAAATCTTTCATAAAGTGTTTCTATTTTAGAATCATGTTATTGTGCTCCAAACAGCTTCTTGCAACGTGTAAAACCTTGTCCATGATTTAATTAGCTTTACAATCATTTCCTAACAAAATCTTCATAACGATGTGTCTATTTCAGAATCATGTATATTGTGCGCCAAACAGCTTCTTGCAGCATGTAAACCTTGTTTTCATCATTTAATTAGCTTTAGAGTCATTTTCTAACAAAATCTTTCATGAAGATGTTTGTATGTCAGAATCATGTATATTGTGCTCCAAAACAGCTTCTTGTAGGGTGTAAACCTTGTTTTCATCACTAAAACAGCACTACTGTTATTTCCTACCAAAATTTTTCATAAAGATGTGTCTATTTCAGAATCATGTATATTGTGCTCCAAACAGCTTCTTGCAGCGTGTAAACCTTGTTCCATCACTAAACAGCTTTACAGTCATTTCCTAACAAAATCTTCATAACGATGTGTCTATTTTAGAATCATGTCTATTGTGCTCCAAACAGCTTCTTGCAGCGTGTAAACCTTGTTTCCATCACTAAAACAGCTTTCGTTGTTTCCTACCAAAATCTTTCATAAAGATGTTTCTATTTTAGAATCATGTATATTGTGCTCCAAACAGATTCTTGCAACGTGTAAAACCTTGTCCATGATTTAATTAGCTTTACAATCATTTCCTAACAAAATCTTCATAACGATGTGTCTATTTCAGAATCATGTCTATTGTGCTCCAAACAGCTTCTTGCAGCGTGTAAACCTTGTTTCCATCACTAAAACAGCTTTTACAGTCATTTCCTACCAGAATCTCTTATCAAGATGTGTCTATTTTAAAATCATGTGATTTGAGCTCAAAACAGCTTTTTGTGGCATGTAAAACTGTTTCCATCACCAAAACAGCTTTGCAGTTGTTTCCTACCAGAATCTCTTATCAAGTTGTTTCTATGTCAGAATCATGTATATTGTGCTCCAAACAGCTTCTTGCAGCGTGTAAACCTTGTTTCCATCACTAAAACAGTTTTACAGTCATTTCCTAACAAAATCTTCATAAAGATGTTTCTATTTTAGAATCATGTCTATTGTGCTCCAAACAGCTTCTTGCAGCGTGTAAACCTTGTTTCCATCACTAAAACAGCTTTCGTTGTTTCCTACCAAAATCTTTCATAAAGATGTTTCTATTTTAGAATCATGTATATTGTGCTCCAAACAGCTTCTTGCAGCGTGTAAACCTTGTTTCCATCACTAAAACAGCTTTCGTTGTTTCCTACCAAAATCTTTCATAAAGGTGTTTCTATTTTAGAATCATGTATATTGTGCTCCAAACAGATTCTTGCAACGTGTAAAACCTTGTCCATGATTTAATTAGCTTTACAATCATTTCCTAACAAAATCTTCATAACGATGTGTCTATTTCAGAATCATGTCTATTGTGCTCCAAACAGCTTCTTGCAGCGTGTAAACCTTGTTTCCATCACTAAAACAGTTTTACAGTCATTTCCTACCAGAATCTCTTATCAAGATGTGTCTATTTTAAAATCATGTGATTTGAGCTCAAAACAGCTTTTTGTGGCATGTAAAACTGTTTCCATCACTAAAACAGCTTTACAGTCATTTCCTACCAGAATCTCTTATCAAGCTGTTTCTATTTTAGAATCATGTATATTGTGCTCCAAACAGCTTCTTGCAGCGTGTAAACCCTGTTTCCATCACTAAAACAGCTTTCGTTGTTTCCTACCAAAATCTTCATAAAGATGTTTCTATTTCAGAATCATGTATATTGTGCTCCAAACAGCTTCTTGCAGCGTGTAAACCTTGTTTCCATCACTAAAACAGCTTTACAGTCATTTCCTAACAAAATCTTCATAAAGATGTTTCTATTGTCAGAATCATGTCTATTGTGCTCCAAACAGCTTCTTGCAGCGTGTAAACCTTGTTTCCATCACTAAAACAGCTTTCGTTGTTTCCTACCAAAATCTTTCATAAAGATGTTTCTATTTTAGAATCATGTATATTGTGCTCCAAACAGCTTCTTGCAGCGTGTAAACCTTGTTTCCATCACTAAAACAGCTTTCGTTGTTTCCTACCAAAATCTTTCATAAAGATGTTTCTATTTTAGAATCATGTATATTGTGCTCCAAACAGCTTCTTGCAACGTGTAAAACCTTGTCCATGATTTAATTAGCTTTACAATCATTTCCTAACAAAATCTTCATAACGATGTGTCTATTTCAGAATCATGTCTATTGTGCTCCAAACAGCTTCTTGCAGCGTGTAAACCTTGTTTCCATCACTAAAACAGCTTTGCAGTTGTTTCCTACCAGAATCTCTTATCAAGTTGTTTCTATGTCAGAATCATGTATATTGTGCTCCAAACAGCTTCTTGTCGCGTGTAAAACTGTTTCCATCACTAAAACAGCTTTGCAGTTGTTTCCTACCAAATCTTTCTAAGTGTTTCTATGTCAGAATCATGTATATTGTGCTCCAAACAGCTTCTTGCAGCGTGTAAACCTTGTTCCATCACTAAAACAGCTTTACAGTCATTTCCTAACAAAATCTTCATAAAGATGTTTCTATTTCAGAATCATGTCTATTGTGCTCCAAACAGCTTCTTGCAGCGTGTAAACCTTGTTTCCATCACTAAAACAGCTTTCGTTGTTTCCTACCAAAATCTTTCATAAAGATGTTTCTATTTTAGAATCATGTATATTGTGCTCCAAACAGCTTCTTGCAGCGTGTAAACCTTGTTTCCATCACTAAAACAGCTTTCGTTGTTTCCTACCAAAATCTTTCATAAAGATGTTTCTATTTTAGAATCATGTATATTGTGCTCCAAACAGCTTCTTGCAGCGTGTAAAACCTTGTTCCATCACTAAAACAGCTTTCGTTGTTTCCTACCAAAATCTTCATAAAGATGTTTCTATTTTAGAATCATGTCTATTGTGCTCCAAACAGCTTCTTGCAGCGTGTAAACCTTGTTTCCATCACTAAAACAGTTTTACAGTCATTTCCTACCAGAATCTCTTATCAAGATGTGTCTATTTTAAAATCATGTGATTTGAGCTGAAAACAGCTTTTTGTGGCATGTAAAACTGTTTCCATCACCAAAACAGCTTTGCAGTTGTTTCCTACCAGAATCTCTTATCAAGTTGTTTCTATGTCAGAATCATGTATATTGTGCTCCAAACAGCTTCTTGCAACGTGTAAAACCTTTTCCATGATTTAATTAGCTTTACAATCATTTCCTAACAAAATCTTCATAACGATGTGTCTATTTCAGAATCATGTCTATTGTGCTCCAAACAGCTTCTTGCAGCGTGTAAACCTTGTTTCCATCAGTAAAACAGCTTTCGTTGTTTCCTACCAAAATCTTTCATAAAGATGTTTCTATTTTAGAATCATGTATATTGTGCTCCAAACAGATTCTTGCAACGTGTAAAACCTTGTCCATGATTTAATTAGCTTTACAATCATTTCCTAACAAAATCTTCATAACGATGTGTCTATTTCAGAATCATGTCTATTGTGCTCCAAACAGCTTCTTGCAGCGTGTAAACCTTGTTTCCATCACTAAAACAGCTTTCGTTGTTTCCTACCAAAATCTTTCATAAAGATGTTTCTATTTTAGAATCATGTATATTGTGCTCCAAACAGCTTCTTGCAGCGTGTAAACCTTGTTTCCATCACTAAAAACAGCTTTCGTTGTTTCCTACCAAATCTTCATAAGATGTTTCTATTTTAGAATCATGTCTATTGTGCTCCAAACAGCTTCTTGCAGCGTGTAAACCTTGTTTCCATCAGTAAAACAGCTTTCGTTGTTTCCTACCAAAATCTTTCATAAAGATGTTTCTATTTTAGAATCATGTATATTGTGCTCCAAACAGATTCTTGCAACGTGTAAAACCTTGTCCATGATTTAATTAGCTTTACAATCATTTCCTAACAAAATCTTCATAACGATGTGTCTATTTCAGAATCATGTCTATTGTGCTCCAAACAGCTTCTTGCAGCGTGTAAACCTTGTTTCCATCACTAAAACAGCTTTCGTTGTTTCCTACCAAAATCTTTCATAAAGATGTTTCTATTTTAGAATCATGTATATTGTGCTCCAAACAGCTTCTTGCAACGTGTAAACCTTGTTCCATGACTTTAATAGCTTTACAGTCATTTCCTAACAAAATCTTCATAACGATGTGTCTATTTCAGAATCATGTCTATTGTGCTCCAAACAGCTTCTTGCAGCGTGTAAACCTTGTTTCCATCACTAAAACAGCTTTCGTTGTTTCCTACCAAAATCTTTCATAAAGATGTTTCTATTTTAGAATCATGTATATTGTGCTCCAAACAGCTTCTTGCAGCGTGTAAACCTTGTTTCCATCACTAAAACAGTTTTACAGTCATTTCCTACCAGAATCTCTTATCAAGATGTGTCTATTTTAAAATCATGTATTTGGCTCAAAACAGCTTTTTGTGCATGTAAAACTGTTTCCATCACCAAAACAGCTTTGCATTGTTTCCTACCAAAATCTCTTATCAAGTTGTTTCTATGTCAGAATCATGTATATTGTGCTCCAAACAGCTTCTTGCAGCGTGTAAACCTTGTTTCCATCACTAAAACAGCTTTCGTTGTTTCCTACCAAAATCTTTCATAAAGATGTTTCTATTTTAGAATCATGTATATTGTGCTCCAAACAGCTTCTTGCAGCGTGTAAACCTTGTTTCCATCACTAAAACAGCTTTCGTTGTTTCCTACCAAAATCTTTCATAAAGATGTTTCTATTTTAGAATCATGTCTATTGTGCTCCAAACAGCTTCTTGCAGCGTGTAAACCTTGTTTCCATCACTAAAACAGTTTTACAGTCATTTCCTACCAGAATCTCTTATCAAGATGTGTCTATTTTAAAATCATGTGATTTGAGCTGAAAACAGCTTTTTGTGGCATGTAACACTGTTTCCATCACCAAAACAGCTTTGCAGTTGTTTCCTACCAGAATCTCTTATCAAGTTGTTTCTATGTCAGAATCATGTATATTGTGCTCCAAACAGCTTCTTGCAACGTGTAAAACCTTTTCCATGATTTAATTAGCTTTACAATCATTTCCTAACAAAATCTTCATAACGATGTGTCTATTTCAGAATCATGTCTATTGTGCTCCAAACAGCTTCTTGCAGCGTGTAAACCTTGTTTCCATCACTAAAACAGCTTTCGTTGTTTCCTACCAAAATCTTTCATAAAGATGTTTCTATTTTAGAATCATGTATATTGTGCTCCAAACAGATTCTTGCAACGTGTAAAACCTTGTCCATGATTTAATTAGCTTTACAATCATTTCCTAACAAAATCTTCATAACGATGTGTCTATTTCAGAATCATGTCTATTGTGCTCCAAACAGCTTCTTGCAGCGTGTAAACCTTGTTTCCATCACTAAAACAGCTTTCGTTGTTTCCTACCAAAATCTTTCATAAAGATGTTTCTATTTTAGAATCATGTATATTGTGCTCCAAACAGCTTCTTGCAGCGTGTAAAACCTTGTTCCATCACTAAAACAGCTTTACATTCATTTCCTACCAAAATCTTCATAACGATGTTTCTATTTCAGAATCATGTCTATTGTGCTCCAAACAGCTTCTTGCAGCGTGTAAACCTTGTTTCCATCACTAAAACAGCTTTCGTTGTTTCCTACCAAAATCTTTCATAAAGATGTTTCTATTTTAGAATCATGTATATTGTGCTCCAAACAGCTTCTTGCAGCGTGTAAACCTTGTTTCCATCACTAAAACAGCTTTCGTTGTTTCCTACCAAAATCTTTCATAAAGATGTTTCTATTTTAGAATCATGTATATTGTGCTCCAAACAGCTTCTTGCACGTGTAAACCTTGTTCCATCACTTAAATCAGCTTTACATTCATTTCCTACCAAAATCTTCATAACGATGTGTCTATTTCAGAATCATGTCTATTGTGCTCCAAACAGCTTCTTGCAGCGTGTAAACCTTGTTTCCATCACTAAAACAGCTTTCGTTGTTTCCTACCAAAATCTTTCATAAAGATGTTTCTATTTTAGAATCATGTATATTGTGCTCCAAACAGCTTCTTGCAGCGTGTAAACCTTGTTTCCATCACTAAAACAGTTTTACAGTCATTTCCTACCAGAATCTCTTATCAAGATGTGTCTATTTCAGAATCATGTCTATTGTGCTCCAAACAGCTTCTTGCAGCGTGTAAACCTTGTTTCCATCACTAAAACAGCTTTCGTTGTTTCCTACCAAAATCTTTCATAAAGATGTTTCTATTTTAGAATCATGTATATTGTGCTCCAAACAGCTTCTTGCAACGTGTAAACCTTGTTCCATCATTAAATCAGCTTTACAGTCATTTCCTACCAAAATCTTCATAACGATGTGTCTATTTCAGAATCATGTCTATTGTGCTCCAAACAGCTTCTTGCAGCGTGTAAACCTTGTTTCCATCACTAAAACAGCTTTCGTTGTTTCCTACCAAAATCTTTCATAAGATGTTTCTATTTTAGAATCATGTATATTGTGCTCCAAACAGCTTCTTGCAGCGTGTAAACCTTGTTTCCATCACTAAAACAGCTTTCGTTGTTTCCTACCAAAATCTTTCATAAAGATGTTTCTATTTTAGAATCATGTATATTGTGCTCCAAACAGCTTCTTGCAGCGTGTAAACCTTGTTTCCATCACTAAAACAGCTTTCGTTGTTTCCTACCAAAATCTTTCATAAAGATGTTTCTATTTTAGAATCATGTCTATTGTGCTCCAAACAGCTTCTTGCAGCGTGTAAACCTTGTTTCCATCACTAAAACAGTTTTACAGTCATTTCCTACCAGAATCTCTTATCAAGATGTGTCTATTTTAAAATCATGTGATTTGAGCTGAAAACAGCTTTTTGTGGCATGTAAAACTGTTTCCATCACCAAAACAGCTTTGCAGTTGTTTCCTACCAGAATCTCTTATCAAGTTGTTTCTATGTCAGAATCATGTATATTGTGCTCCAAACAGCTTCTTGCAACGTGTAAAACCTTTTCCATGATTTAATTAGCTTTACAATCATTTCCTAACAAAATCTTCATAACGATGTGTCTATTTCAGAATCATGTCTATTGTGCTCCAAACAGCTTCTTGCAGCGTGTAAACCTTGTTTCCATCACTAAAACAGCTTTCGTTGTTTCCTACCAAAATCTTTCATAAAGATGTTTCTATTTTAGAATCATGTCTATTGTGCTCCAAACAGCTTCTTGCAGCGTGTAAACCTTGTTTCCATCAGTAAAACAGCTTTCGTTGTTTCCTACCAAAATCTTTCATAAAGATGTTTTATTTCAGAATCATGTATATTGTGCTCCAAACAGCTTCTTGCAGCGTGTAAACCTTGTTCCATCACTAAAACAGCTTTCGTGTTTCCTACCAAAATCTTCATAAGGATGTTTCTATTTTAGAATCATGTATATTGTGCTCCAAACAGCTTCTTGCAGCGTGTAAACCTTGTTTCCATCACTAAAACAGCTTTCGTTGTTTCCTACCAAAATCTTTCATAAAGATGTTTCTATTTTAGAATCATGTCTATTGTGCTCCAAACAGCTTCTTGCAGCGTGTAAACCTTGTTTCCATCACTAAAACAGTTTTACAGTCATTTCCTACCAGAATCTCTTATCAAGATGTGTCTATTTTAAAATCATGTGATTTGAGCTGAAAACAGCTTTTGTGGCATGTAAAACTGTTTCCATCACCAAAACAGCTTTGCAGTTGTTTCCTACCAGAATCTCTTATCAAGTTGTTTCTATGTCAGAATCATGTATATTGTGCTCCAAACAGCTTCTTGCAACGTGTAAAACCTTTTCCATGATTTAATTAGCTTTACAATCATTTCCTAACAAAATCTTCATAACGATGTGTCTATTTCAGAATCATGTCTATTGTGCTCCAAACAGCTTCTTGCAGCGTGTAAACCTTGTTTCCATCACTAAAACAGCTTTCGTTGTTTCCTACCAAAATCTTTCATAAAGATGTTTCTATTTTAGAATCATGTCTATTGTGCTCCAAACAGCTTCTTGCAGCGTGTAAACCTTGTTTCCATCACTAAAACAGTTTTACAGTCATTTCCTACCAGAATCTCTTATCAAGATGTGTCTATTTTAAAATCATGTGATTTGAGCTAAAAAAGCTTTTGTGCATGTAAAACTGTTTCCATCACCAAAACAGCTTTGCAGTTGTTTCCTACCAGAATCTCTTATCAAGTTGTTTCTATGTCAGAATCATGTATATTGTGCTCCAAACAGCTTCTTGCAACGTGTAAACCTTGTTTCCATCACTAAAACAGTTTTACAGTCATTTCCTACCAGAATCTCCATAAACGATGTGTCTATTTCAGAATCATGTCTATTGTGCTCCAAACAGCTTCTTGCAGCGTGTAAACCTTGTTTCCATCAGTAAAACAGCTTTCGTTGTTTCCTACCAAAATCTTTCATAAAGATGTTTCTATTTTAGAATCATGTATATTGTGCTCCAAACAGATTCTTGCAACGTGTAAAACCTTGTCCATGATTTAATTAGCTTTACAATCATTTCCTAACAAAATCTTCATAACGATGTGTCTATTTCAGAATCATGTCTATTGTGCTCCAAACAGCTTCTTGCAGCGTGTAAACCTTGTTTCCATCACTAAAACAGCTTTCGTTGTTTCCTACCAAAATCTTTCATAAAGATGTTTCTATTTTAGAATCATGTATATTGTGCTCCAAACAGCTTCTTGCAGCGTGTAAACCTTGTTTCCATCACTAAAACAGTTTTACAGTCATTTCCTACCAGAATCTCTTATCAAGATGTGTCTATTTTAAAATCATGTGATTTGAGCTGAAAACAGCTTTTTGTGGCATGTAAAACTGTTTCCATCACCAAAACAGCTTTGCAGTTGTTTCCTACCAGAATCTCTTATCAAGTTGTTTCTATGTCAGAATCATGTATATTGTGCTCCAAACAGCTTCTTGCAGCGTGTAAACCTTGTTTCCATCAGTAAAACAGCTTTCGTTGTTTCCTACCAAAATCTTTCATAACGATGTGTCTATTTCAGAATCATGTCTATTGTGCTCCAAACAGCTTCTTGCAGCGTGTAAACCTTGTTTCCATCACTAAAACAGCTTTCGTTGTTTCCTACCAAATCTTTCATAAAGTGTTTCTATTTAGAATCATGTATATTGTGCTCCAAACAGCTTCTTGCAACGTGTAAAACCTTGTCCATGATTTAATTAGCTTTACATCATTTCCTAACAAAATCTTCATAACGATGTGTCTATTTCAGAATCATGTCTATTGTGCTCCAAACAGCTTCTTGCAGCGTGTAAACCTTGTTTCCATCACTAAAACAGCTTTCGTTGTTTCCTACCAAAATCTTTCATAAAGATGTTTCTATTTTAGAATCATGTATATTGTGCTCCAAACAGCTTCTTGCAGCGTGTAAACCTTGTTTCCATCACTAAAACAGTTTTACAGTCATTTCCTACCAGAATCTCTTATCAAGATGTGTCTATTTTAAAATCATGTGATTTGAGCTGAAAACAGCTTTTTGTGGCATGTAAAACTGTTTCCATCACCAAAACAGCTTTGCAGTTGTTTCCTACCAGAATCTCTTATCAAGTTGTTTCTATGTCAGAATCATGTATATTGTGCTCCAAACAGCTTCTTGCAACGTGTAAAACCTTTTCCATGATTTAATTAGCTTTACAATCATTTCCTAACAAAATCTTCATAACGATGTGTCTATTTCAGAATCATGTCTATTGTGCTCCAAACAGCTTCTTGCAGCGTGTAAACCTTGTTTCCATCACTAAAACAGCTTTCGTTGTTTCCTACCAAAATCTTTCATAAAGATGTTTCTATTTTAGAATCATGTATATTGTGCTCCAAACAGCTTCTTGCAACGTGTAAAACCTTTTCCATGATTTAATTAGCTTTACAATCATTTCCTACCAAATCCTTCATAACGATGTGTCTATTTCAGAATCATGTCTATTGTGCTCCAAACAGCTTCTTGCAGCGTGTAAACCTTGTTTCCATCACTAAAACAGCTTTCGTTGTTTCCTACCAAAATCTTTCATAAAGATGTTTCTATTTTAGAATCATGTCTATTGTGCTCCAAACAGCTTCTTGCAGCGTGTAAACCTTGTTTCCATCACTAAAACAGCTTTCGTTGTTTCCTACCAAAATCTTTCATAAAGATGTTTCTATTTTAGAATCATGTATATTGTGCTCCAAACAGCTTCTTGCAACGTGTAAACCTTGTTTCCATCACTTAAAACAGCTTTTACAGTCATTTCCTACCAAAATCTTCATAACGATGTGTCTATTTTAGAATCATGTCTATTGTGCTCCAAACAGCTTCTTGCAGCGTGTAAACCTTGTTTCCATCACTAAAACAGCTTTCAGTTGTTTCCTACCAAAATCTTTCATCAAGTGTTTCTATTTTAGAATCATGTATATTGTGCTCCAAACAGCTTCTTGCAACGTGTAAAACCTTGTCCATGATTTAATTAGCTTTACAATCATTTCCTAACAAAATCTTCATAACGATGTGTCTATTTCAGAATCATGTCTATTGTGCTCCAAACAGCTTCTTGCAGCGTGTAAACCTTGTTTCCATCACTAAAACAGCTTTCGTTGTTTCCTACCAAATCTTTCATAAAGATGTTTCTATTTTAGAATCATGTATATTGTGCTCCAAACAGCTTCTTGCAGCGTGTAAACCTTGTTTCCATCACTAAAACAGCTTTCGTTGTTTCCTACCAAAATCTTTCATAAAGATGTTTCTATTTTAGAATCATGTATATTGTGCTCCAAACAGCTTCTTGCAACGTGTAAAACCTTGTTCCATCACTTAAAACAGCTTTACAGTCATTTCCTACCAAAATCTTCATAACGATGTGTCTATTTCAGAATCATGTCTATTGTGCTCCAAACAGCTTCTTGCAGCGTGTAAACCTTGTTTCCATCACTAAAACAGCTTTCGTTGTTTCCTACCAAAATCTTTCATAAAGATGTTTCTATTTTAGAATCATGTATATTGTGCTCCAAACAGCTTCTTGCAGCGTGTAAACCTTGTTTCCATCACTAAAACAGCTTTCAGTCGTTTCCTACCAAAATCTTTCATAAGATGTGTCTTTTTAGAATCATGTCTATTGTGCTCCAAACAGCTTCTTGCAGCGTGTAAACCTTGTTTCCATCACTAAAACAGCTTTCGTTGTTTCCTACCAAAATCTTTCATAAAGATGTTTCTATTTTAGAATCATGTATATTGTGCTCCAAACAGCTTCTTGCAGCGTGTAAACCTTGTTTCCATCACTAAAACAGCTTTTACAGTCATTTCCTACCAAAATCTTTCATAAAGATGTGTCTATTTAGAATCATGTCTATTGTGCTCCAAACAGCTTCTTGCAGCGTGTAAACCTTGTTTCCATCACTAAAACAGCTTTCGTTGTTTCCTACCAAAATCTTTCATAAAGTGTTTCTATTTTCAGAATCATGTATATTGTGCTCCAAACAGCTTCTTGCAACGTGTAAAACCTTGTTCCATGATTTAATTAGCTTTACAATCATTTCCTACCAAAATCTTCATAACGATGTGTCTATTTCAGAATCATGTCTATTGTGCTCCAAACAGCTTCTTGCAGCGTGTAAACCTTGTTTCCATCACTAAAACAGCTTTCGTTGTTTCCTACCAAAATCTTTCATAAAGATGTTTCTATTTTAGAATCATGTCTATTGTGCTCCAAACAGCTTCTTGCAGCGTGTAAACCTTGTTTCCATCACTAAAACAGTTTTACAGTCATTTCCTACCAGAATCTCTTATCAAGATGTGTCTATTTTAAAATCATGTGATTTGAGCTGAAAACAGCTTTTTGTGGCATGTAAAACTGTTTCCATCACCAAAACAGCTTTGCAGTTGTTTCCTACCAGAATCTCTTATCAAGTTGTTTCTATGTCAGAATCATGTATATTGTGCTCCAAACAGCTTCTTGCACCGTGTAAAACCTTTTCCATGATTTAATTAGCTTTACAATCATTTCCTAACAAAATCTTCATAACGATGTGTCTATTTCAGAATCATGTCTATTGTGCTCCAAACAGCTTCTTGCAGCGTGTAAACCTTGTTTCCATCACTAAAACAGCTTTCGTTGTTTCCTACCAAAATCTTTCATAAAGATGTTTCTATTTTAGAATCATGTATATTGTGCTCCAAACAGATTCTTGCAACGTGTAAAACCTTGTCCATGATTTAATTAGCTTTACAATCATTTACTAACAAAATCTTCATAACGATGTTTCTATTTCAGAATCATGTCTATTGTGCTCCAAACAGCTTCTTGCAGCGTGTAAACCTTGTTTCCATCACTAAAACAGCTTTCGTTGTTTCCTACCAAAATCTTTCATAAAGATGTTTCTATTTTAGAATCATGTATATTGTGCTCCAAACAGATTCTTGCAACGTGTAAAACCTTGTTTCCATCACTAAAACAGCTTTCGTTGTTTCCTACCAAAATCTTCATAACGATGTTCTATTTTAGAATCATGTCTATTGTGCTCCAAACAGCTTCTTGCAGCGTGTAAACCTTGTTTCCATCACTAAAACAGTTTTACAGTCATTTCCTACCAGAATCTCTTATCAAGATGTGTCTATTTTAAAATCATGTGATTTGAGCTGAAAACAGCTTTTTGTGGCATGTAAAACTGTTTCCATCACCAAAACAGCTTTGCAGTTGTTTCCTACCAGAATCTCTTATCAAGTTGTTTCTATGTCAGAATCATGTATATTGTGCTCCAAACAGCTTCTTGCAACGTGTAAAACCTTTTCCATGATTTAATTAGCTTTACAATCATTTCCTAACAAAATCTTCATAACGATGTGTCTATTTCAGAATCATGTCTATTGTGCTCCAAACAGCTTCTTGCAGCGTGTAAACCTTGTTTCCATCACTAAAACAGCTTTCGTTGTTTCCTACCAAAATCTTTCATAAAGATGTTTCTATTTTAGAATCATGTCTATTGTGCTCCAAACAGCTTCTTGCAGCGTGTAAACCTGTTTCCATCACTAAAACAGCTTTCGTTTTCCTACCAAAATCTTTCAAGATGTTCTATTTTAGAATCATGTATTGTGCTCCAAACAGCTTCTTGCACGTGTAAAACCTTGTCCATCACTAAAGCTTTCATTTTCCTACCAAAATCTTCATAACGATGTGTCTATTTCAGAATCATGTCTATTGTGCTCCAAACAGCTTCTTGCAGCGTGTAAACCTTGTTTCCATCACTAAAACAGCTTTCGTTGTTTCCTACCAAAATCTTTCATAAAGATGTTTCTATTTTAGAATCATGTATATTGTGCTCCAAACAGCTTCTTGCAGCGTGTAAACCTTGTTTCCATCACTAAAACAGCTTTCGTTGTTTCCTACCAAAATCTTTCATAAAGATGTTTCTATTTTAGAATCATGTCTATTGTGCTCCAAACAGCTTCTTGCAGCGTGTAAACCTTGTTTCCATCACTAAAACAGTTTTACAGTCATTTCCTACCAGAATCTCTTATCAAGATGTGTCTATTTTAAAATCATGTGATTTGAGCTAAAAACAGCTTTTTGTGGCATGTAAAACTGTTTCCATCACCAAAACAGCTTTGCAGTTGTTTCCTACCAGAATCTCTTATCAAGTTGTTTCTATGTCAGAATCATGTATATTGTGCTCCAAACAGCTTCTTGCAACGTGTAAAACCTTTTCCATGATTTAATTAGCTTTACAATCATTTCCTAACAAAATCTTCATAACGATGTGTCTATTTCAGAATCATGTCTATTGTGCTCCAAACAGCTTCTTGCAGCGTGTAAACCTTGTTTCCATCACTAAAACAGCTTTCGTTGTTTCCTACCAAAATCTTTCATAAAGATGTTTCTATTTTAGAATCATGTCTATTGTGCTCCAAACAGCTTCTTGCAGCGTGTAAACCTTGTTTCCATCACTAAAACAGTTTTACAGTCATTTCCTACCAGAATCTCTTATCAAGATGTGTCTATTTTAAAATCATGTGATTTGAGCTGAAAACAGCTTTTTGTGGCATGTAAAACTGTTTCCATCACCAAAACAGCTTTGCAGTTGTTTCCTACCAGAATCTCTTATCAAGTTGTTTCTATGTCAGAATCATGTATATTGTGCTCCAAACAGCTTCTTGCAACGTGTAAAACCTTTTCCATGATTTAATAGCTTTACAATCATTTCCTAACAAAATCTTCATAACGATGTGTCTATTTCAGAATCATGTCTATTGTGCTCCAAACAGCTTCTTGCAGCGTGTAAACCTTGTTTCCATCACTAAAACAGCTTTCGTTGTTTCCTACCAAAATCTTTCATAAAGATGTTTCTATTTTAGAATCATGTATATTGTGCTCCAAACAGATTCTTGCAACGTGTAAAACCTTGTCCATGATTTAATTAGCTTTACAATCATTTCCTAACAAAATCTTCATAACGATGTGTCTATTTCAGAATCATGTCTATTGTGCTCCAAACAGCTTCTTGCAGCGTGTAAACCTTGTTTCCATCACTAAAACAGCTTTCGTTGTTTCCTACCAAAATCTTTCATAAAGGTGTTTCTATTTTAGAATCATGTATATTGTGCTCCAAACAGATTCTTGCAACGTGTAAAACCTTGTCCATGATTTAATTAGCTTTACAATCATTTCCTAACAAAATCTTCATAACGATGTGTCTATTTCAGAATCATGTCTATTGTGCTCCAAACAGCTTCTTGCAGCGTGTAAACCTTGTTTCCATCACTAAAACAGCTTTCGTTGTTTCCTACCAAAATCTTTCATAAAGATGTTTCTATTTTAGAATCATGTCTATTGTGCTCCAAACAGCTTCTTGCAGCGTGTAAACCTTGTTTCCATCACTAAAACAGTTTTACAGTCATTTCCTACCAGAATCTCTTATCAAGATGTGTCTATTTTAAAATCATGTGATTTGAGCTGAAAACAGCTTTTTGTGGCATGTAAAACTGTTTCCATCACCAAAACAGCTTTGCAGTTGTTTCCTACCAGAATCTCTTATCAAGTTGTTTCTATGTCAGAATCATGTATATTGTGCTCCAAACAGCTTCTTGCAGCGTGTAAACCTGTTTCCATCATTAAATCAGCTTTCAGTCGTTTCCTACCAAAATCTTCATAACGATGTGTCTATTTTAGAATCATGTCTATTGTGCTCCAAACAGCTTCTTGCAGCGTGTAAACCTTGTTTCCATCACTAAAACAGCTTTCGTTGTTTCCTACCAAAATCTTTCATAAAGATGTTTCTATTTTAGAATCATGTATATTGTGCTCCAAACAGATTCTTGCAACGTGTAAAACCTTGTCCATGATTTAATTAGCTTTACAATCATTTCCTAACAAAATCTTCATAACGATGTGTCTATTTCAGAATCATGTCTATTGTGCTCCAAACAGCTTCTTGCAGCGTGTAAACCTTGTTTCCATCACTAAAACAGCTTTCGTTGTTTCCTACCAAAATCTTTCATAAAGGTGTTTCTATTTTAGAATCATGTATATTGTGCTCCAAACAGATTCTTGCAACGTGTAAAACCTTGTCCATGATTTAATTAGCTTTACAATCATTTCCTAACAAAATCTTCATAACGATGTGTCTATTTCAGAATCATGTCTATTGTGCTCCAAACAGCTTCTTGCAGCGTGTAAACCTTGTTTCCATCACTAAAACAGCTTTCGTTGTTTCCTACCAAAATCTTTCATAAAGATGTTTCTATTTTAGAATCATGTCTATTGTGCTCCAAACAGCTTCTTGCAGCGTGTAAACCTTGTTTCCATCACTAAAACAGTTTTACAGTCATTTCCTACCAGAATCTCTTATCAAGATGTGTCTATTTTAAAATCATGTGATTTGAGCTGAAAACAGCTTTTTGTGGCATGTAAAACTGTTTCCATCACCAAAACAGCTTTGCAGTTGTTTCCTACCAGAATCTCTTATCAAGTTGTTTCTATGTCAGAATCATGTATATTGTGCTCCAAACAGCTTCTTGCAACGTGTAAAACCTTTTCCATGATTTAATTAGCTTTACAATCATTTCCTAACAAAATCTTCATAACGATGTGTCTATTTCAGAATCATGTCTATTGTGCTCCAAACAGCTTCTTGCAGCGTGTAAACCTTGTTTCCATCACTAAAACAGCTTTCGTTGTTTCCTACCAAAATCTTTCATAAAGATGTTTCTATTTTAGAATCATGTATATTGTGCTCCAAACAGATTCTTGCAACGTGTAAAACCTTGTCCATGATTAATTAGCTTTACAATCATTTCCTAACAAAATCTTCATAACGATGTGTCTATTTCAGAATCATGTCTATTGTGCTCCAAACAGCTTCTTGCAGCGTGTAAACCTTGTTTCCATCACTAAAACAGCTTTCGTTGTTTCCTACCAAAATCTTTCATAAAGATGTTTCTATTTTAGAATCATGTATATTGTGCTCCAAACAGCTTCTTGCAGCGTGTAAACCTTGTTTCCATCACTAAAACAGCTTTCGTTGTTTCCTACCAAAATCTTTCATAAGGATGTTTCTATTTTAGAATCATGTATATTGTGCTCCAAACAGCTTCTTGCAGCGTGTAAAACCTTGTTTCCATCACTAAAACAGCTTTCAGTCATTTCCTACCAAATCTTTCATAAAGATGTGTCTATTTCAGAATCATGTCTATTGTGCTCCAAACAGCTTCTTGCAGCGTGTAAACCTTGTTTCCATCACTAAAACAGCTTTCGTTGTTTCCTACCAAAATCTTTCATAAAGATGTTTCTATTTTAGAATCATGTATATTGTGCTCCAAACAGCTTCTTGCAGCGTGTAAACCTTGTTTCCATCACTAAAACAGCTTTCGTTGTTTCCTACCAAAATCTTTCATAAAGATGTTTCTATTTAGAATCATGTCTATTGTGCTCCAAACAGCTTCTTGCAGCGTGTAAACCTTGTTTCCATCACTAAAACAGTTTTACAGTCATTTCCTACCAGAATCTCTTATCAAGATGTGTCTATTTCATAATCATGTCTATTGTGCTCCAAACAGCTTCTTGCAGCGTGTAAACCTTGTTTCCATCACTAAAACAGCTTTCGTTGTTTCCTACCAAAATCTTTCATAAGATGTTTCTATTTCAGAATCATGTCTATTGTGCTCCAACAGCTTTTTGCAACATGTAAAACCTTGTTTCCATGATTTAATTAGCTTTACAATCATTTCCTACCAAAATCTTCATAAAGATGTGTCTATTTCAGAATCATGTCTATTGTCTCCAAACAGCTTCTTGCAGCGTGTAAACCTTGTTTCCATCACTAAAACAGCTTTCGTTGTTTCCTACCAAAATCTTTCATCAAAGATGTTTCTATTTTAGAATCATGTATATTGTGCTCCAAACAGCTTCTTGCAGCGTGTAAAACCTTGTTTCCATCACTAAAACAGCTTTCGTTGTTTCCTACCAAAATCTTTCATAAAGATGTGTCTATTTCAGAATCATGTCTATTGTGCTCCAAACAGCTTCTTGCAGCGTGTAAACCTTGTTTCCATCACTAAAACAGCTTTCGTTGTTTCCTACCAAAATCTTTCATAAAGATGTTTCTATTTTAGAATCATGTATATTGTGCTCCAAACAGCTTCTTGCAACGTGTAAACCTTGTTTCCATCATTAATAAGCTTTACAGTCATTTCCTACCAAAATCTTCATAACGATGTGTCTATTTCAGAATCATGTCTATTGTGCTCCAAACAGCTTCTTGCAGCGTGTAAACCTTGTTTCCATCACTAAAACAGCTTTCGTTGTTTCCTACCAAAATCTTTCATAAAGATGTTTCTATTTTAGAATCATGTATATTGTGCTCCAAACAGCTTCTTGCAACGTGTAAAACCTTGTCCATGATTTAATTAGCTTTACCATCATTTCCTAACAAAATCTTCATAACGATGTGTCTATTTCAGAATCATGTCTATTGTGCTCCAAACAGCTTCTTGCAGCGTGTAAACCTTGTTTCCATCACTAAAACAGCTTTCGTTGTTTCCTACCAAAATCTTTCATAAAGATGTTTCTATTTTAGAATCATGTATATTGTGCTCCAAACAGCTTCTTGCAGCGTGTAAACCTTGTTTCCATCACTAAAACAGCTTTCGTTGTTTCCTACCAAAATCTTTCATAAAGATGTTTCTATTTTAGAATCATGTCTATTGTGCTCCAAACAGCTTCTTGCAACGTGTAAACCTTGTTTCCATCACTAAAACAGTTTTACAGTCATTTCCTACCAGAATCTCTTATCAAGATGTGTCTATTTTAAAATCATGTGATTTGAGCTGAAAACAGCTTTTTGTGGCATGTAAAACTGTTTCCATCACCAAAACAGCTTTGCAGTTGTTTCCTACCAGAATCTCTTATCAAGTTGTTTCTATGTCAGAATCATGTATATTGTGCTCCAAACAGCTTCTTGCAACGTGTAAAACCTTTTCCATGATTTAATTAGCTTTACAATCATTTCCTAACAAAATCTTCATAACGATGTGTCTATTTCAGAATCATGTCTATTGTGCTCCAAACAGCTTCTTGCAGCGTGTAAACCTTGTTTCCATCACTAAAACAGCTTTCGTTGTTTCCTACCAAAATCTTTCATAAAGATGTTTCTATTTTAGAATCATGTCTATTGTGCTCCAAACAGCTTCTTGCAGCGTGTAAACCTTGTTTCCATCACTAAAACAGTTTTACAGTCATTTCCTACCAGAATCTCTTATCAAGATGTGTCTATTTTAAAATCATGTGATTTGAGCTGAAAACAGCTTTTTGTGGCATGTAAAACTGTTTCCATCACCAAAACAGCTTTGCAGTTGTTTCCTACCAGAATCTCTTATCAAGTTGTTTCTATGTCAGAATCATGTATATTGTGCTCCAAACAGCTTCTTGCAACGTGTAAAACCTTTTCCATGATTTAATTAGCTTTACAATCATTTCCTAACAAAATCTTCATAACGATGTGTCTATTTCAGAATCATGTCTATTGTGCTCCAAACAGCTTCTTGCAGCGTGTAAACCTTGTTTCCATCACTAAAACAGCTTTCGTTGTTTCCTACCAAAATCTTTCATAAAGATGTTTCTATTTTAGAATCATGTCTATTGTGCTCCAAACAGCTTCTTGCAACGTGTAAAACCTTGTTTCCATCATTAAAACAGCTTTCAGTCGTTTCCTACCAAAATCTTCATAAGATGTTTCTATTTCAGAATCATGTCTATTGTGCTCCAAACAGCTTCTTGCAGCGTGTAAACCTTGTTTCCATCACTAAAACAGCTTTCGTTGTTTCCTACCAAAATCTTTCATAAAGATGTTTCTATTTTAGAATCATGTATATTGTGCTCCAAACAGCTTCTTGCAACGTGTAAACCTTGTCCATGATTAATTAGCTTTACAATCATTTCCTAACAAAATCTTCATAACGATGTGTCTATTTCAGAATCATGTCTATTGTGCTCCAAACAGCTTCTTGCAGCGTGTAAACCTTGTTTCCATCACTAAAACAGCTTTCGTTGTTTCCTACCAAAATCTTTCATAAAGTGTTTCTATTTTAGAATCATGTATATTGTGCTCCAAACAGATTCTTGCAACGTGTAAAACCTTGTCCATGATTAATTAGCTTTACAATCATTTCCTAACAAAATCTTCATAACGATGTGTCTATTTCAGAATCATGTCTATTGTGCTCCAAACAGCTTCTTGCAGCGTGTAAACCTTGTTTCCATCACTAAAACAGCTTTCGTTGTTTCCTACCAAAATCTTTCATAAAGATGTTTCTATTTTAGAATCATGTCTATTGTGCTCCAAACAGCTTCTTGCAGCGTGTAAACCTTGTTTCCATCACTAAAACAGTTTTACAGTCATTTCCTACCAGAATCTCTTATCAAGATGTGTCTATTTTAAAATCATGTGATTTGAGCTGAAAACAGCTTTTTGTGGCATGTAAAACTGTTTCCATCACCAAAACAGCTTTGCAGTTGTTTCCTACCAGAATCTCTTATCAAGTTGTTTCTATGTCAGAATCATGTATATTGTGCTCCAAACAGCTTCTTGCAACGTGTAAAACCTTTTCCATGATTTAATTAGCTTTACAATCATTTCCTAACAAAATCTTCATAACGATGTGTCTATTTCAGAATCATGTCTATTGTGCTCCAAACAGCTTCTTGCAGCGTGTAAACCTTGTTTCCATCACTAAAACAGCTTTCGTTGTTTCCTACCAAAATCTTTCATAAAGATGTTTCTATTTTAGAATCATGTATATTGTGCTCCAAACAGATTCTTGCAACGTGTAAAACTTTGTTCATCATTAATTAGCTTTTCAATCATTTCCTAACAAAATCTTCATAACGATGTGTCTATTTCAGAATCATGTCTATTGTGCTCCAAACAGCTTCTTGCAGCGTGTAAACCTTGTTTCCATCACTAAAACAGCTTTCGTTGTTTCCTACCAAAATCTTTCATAAGGTGTTTCTATTTTAGAATCATGTATATTGTGCTCCAAACAGATTCTTGCAACGTGTAAACCTTGTCCATGATTTAATTAGCTTTACAATCATTTCCTAACAAAATCTTCATAACGATGTGTCTATTTCAGAATCATGTCTATTGTGCTCCAAACAGCTTCTTGCAGCGTGTAAACCTTGTTTCCATCACTAAAACAGCTTTCGTTGTTTCCTACCAAAATCTTTCATAAAGATGTTTCTATTTTAGAATCATGTCTATTGTGCTCCAAACAGCTTCTTGCAGCGTGTAAACCTTGTTTCCATCACTAAAACAGTTTTACAGTCATTTCCTACCAGAATCTCTTATCAAGATGTGTCTATTTTAAAATCATGTGATTTGAGCTGAAAACAGCTTTTTGTGGCATGTAAAACTGTTTCCATCACCAAAACAGCTTTGCAGTTGTTTCCTACCAGAATCTCTTATCAAGTTGTTTCTATGTCAGAATCATGTATATTGTGCTCCAAACAGCTTCTTGCAGCGTGTAAACCTTGTTTCCATCACTTTAATAAGCTTTACATTCTTTCCTACCAAAATCTTCATAACGATGTGTCTATTTCAGAATCATGTCTATTGTGCTCCAAACAGCTTCTTGCAGCGTGTAAACCTTGTTTCCATCACTAAAACAGCTTTCGTTGTTTCCTACCAAAATCTTTCATAAAGATGTTTCTATTTTAGAATCATGTATATTGTGCTCCAAACAGATTCTTGCAACGTGTAAAACCTTGTCCATGATTGAATTAGCTTTACAATCATTTCCTAACAAAATCTTCATAACGATGTGTCTATTTCAGAATCATGTCTATTGTGCTCCAAACAGCTTCTTGCAGCGTGTAAACCTTGTTTCCATCACTAAAACAGCTTTCGTTGTTTCCTACCAAAATCTTTCATAAAGATGTTTCTATTTTAGAATCATGTATATTGTGCTCCAAACAGCTTCTTGCAGCGTGTAAACCTTGTTTCCATCACTAAAACAGCTTTCGTTGTTTCCTACCAAAATCTTTCATAAAGATGTTTCTATTTTAGAATCATGTATATTGTGCTCCAAACAGCTTCTTGCAGCGTGTAAACCTTGTTTCCATCACTAAAACAGCTTTCGTTGTTTCCTACCAAAATCTTTCATCAAGTTGTTTCTATTTCAGAATCATGTCTATTGTGCTCCAAACAGCTTCTTGCAGCGTGTAAACCTTGTTTCCATCACTAAAACAGTTTTACAGTCATTTCCTACCAGAATCTCTTATCAAGATGTGTCTATTTCAGAATCATGTCTATTGTGCTCCAAACAGCTTCTTGCAGCGTGTAAAACTGTTTCCATCACTAAAACAGCTTTGCGTTGTTTCCTACCAGAATCTCTTATCAAGTGTTTCTATTTCAGAATCATGTATATTGTGCTCCAAACAGCTTCTTGCAACGTGTAAAACCTTGTTCCATATTTAATTAGCTTTACAATCATTTCCTAACAAAATCTTCATAACGATGTGTCTATTTCAGAATCATGTCTATTGTGCTCCAAACAGCTTCTTGCAGCGTGTAAACCTTGTTTCCATCACTAAAACAGCTTTCGTTGTTTCCTACCAAAATCTTTCATAAAGATGTTTCTATTTTAGAATCATGTATATTGTGCTCCAAACAGCTTCTTGCACGTGTAAAACCTTGTTCCATCACTTTAATCAGCTTTACAGTCATTTCCTAACAAAATCTTCATAACGATGTGTCTATTTCAGAATCATGTCTATTGTGCTCCAAACAGCTTCTTGCAGCGTGTAAACCTTGTTTCCATCACTAAAACAGCTTTCGTTGTTTCCTACCAAAATCTTTCATAAAGATGTTTCTATTTTAGAATCATGTATATTGTGCTCCAAACAGATTCTTGCAACGTGTAAAACCTTGTCCATGATTTAATTAGCTTTACAATCATTTCCTAACAAAATCTTCATAACGATGTGTCTATTTCAGAATCATGTCTATTGTGCTCCAAACAGCTTCTTGCAGCGTGTAAACCTTGTTTCCATCACTAAAACAGCTTTCGTTGTTTCCTACCAAAATCTTTCATAAAGATGTTTCTATTTTAGAATCATGTATATTGTGCTCCAAACAGCTTCTTGCAGCGTGTAAACCTTGTTTCCATCAGTAAAACAGCTTTCGTTGTTTCCTACCAAAATCTTCATAAAGATGTTTCTATTTTAGAATCATGTCTATTGTGCTCCAAACAGCTTCTTGCAGCGTGTAAACCTTGTTTCCATCACTAAAACAGTTTTACAGTCATTTCCTACCAGAATCTCTTATCAAGATGTGTCTATTTTAAAATCATGTGATTTGAGCTGAAAACAGCTTTTTGTGGCATGTAAAACTGTTTCCATCACCAAAACAGCTTTGCAGTTGTTTCCTACCAGAATCTCTTATCAAGTTGTTTCTATGTCAGAATCATGTATATTGTGCTCCAAACAGCTTCTTGCAACGTGTAAAACCTTTTCCATGATTTAATTAGCTTTACAATCATTTCCTAACAAAATCTTCATAACGATGTGTCTATTTCAGAATCATGTCTATTGTGCTCCAAACAGCTTCTTGCAGCGTGTAAACCTTGTTTCCATCACTAAAACAGCTTTCGTTGTTTCCTACCAAAATCTTTCATAAAGATGTTTCTATTTTAGAATCATGTATATTGTGCTCCAAACAGCTTCTTGCAACGTGTAAACCTTGTTTCCATCAGTAAAACAGCTTTCGTTGTTTCCTACCAAAATCTTCATAACGATGTGTCTATTTCAGAATCATGTCTATTGTGCTCCAAACAGCTTCTTGCAGCGTGTAAACCTTGTTTCCATCACTAAAACAGCTTTCGTTGTTTCCTACCAAAATCTTTCATAAGATGTTTCTATTTTAGAATCATGTATATTGTGCTCCAAACAGCTTCTTGCAGCGTGTAAACCTTGTTTCCATCACTAAAACAGCTTTCAGTCGTTTCCTACCAAAATCTTCATAAAGATGTTCTATTTCAGAATCATGTCTATTGTGCTCCAAACAGCTTCTTGCAGCGTGTAAACCTTGTTTCCATCACTAAAACAGCTTTCGTTGTTTCCTACCAAAATCTTTCATAAAGATGTTTCTATTTTAGAATCATGTATATTGTGCTCCAAACAGCTTCTTGCAACGTGTAAAACTTGTTTCCATCACTAAAACAGCTTTACAGTCATTTCCTACCAAAATCTTCATAACGATGTGTCTATTTTCAGAATCATGTCTATTGTGCTCCAAACAGCTTCTTGCAGCGTGTAAACCTTGTTTCCATCACTAAAACAGCTTTCGTTGTTTCCTACCAAAATCTTTCATAAAGATGTTTCTATTTTAGAATCATGTATATTGTGCTCCAAACAGCTTCTTGCAACGTGTAAACCTTGTCCATGATTTAATTAGCTTTACAATCATTTCCTAACAAAATCTTCATAACGATGTGTCTATTTCAGAATCATGTCTATTGTGCTCCAAACAGCTTCTTGCAGCGTGTAAACCTTGTTTCCATCACTAAAACAGTTTTACAGTCATTTCCTACCAGAATCTCTTATCAAGATGTGTCTATTTTAAAATCATGTGATTTGAGCTGAAAACAGCTTTTTGTGGCATGTAAAACTGTTTCCATCACCAAAACAGCTTTGCAGTTGTTTCCTACCAGAATCTCTTATCAAGTTGTTTCTATGTCAGAATCATGTATATTGTGCTCCAAACAGCTTCTTGCAACGTGTAAAACCTTTTCCATGATTTAATTAGCTTTACAATCATTTCCTAACAAAATCTTCATAACGATGTGTCTATTTCAGAATCATGTCTATTGTGCTCCAAACAGCTTCTTGCAGCGTGTAAACCTTGTTTCCATCACCAAAACAGCTTTGCAGTTGTTTCCTACCAGAATCTTTCATAAGATGTTTCTATTTTAGAATCATGTATATTGTGCTCCAAACAGCTTCTTGCACGTGTAAACCTGTTTCCATCACTAAAACAGCTTTCAGTTGTTTCCTACCAAATCTCTTATAAGATGTTTCTATTTCAGAATCATGTATATTGTGCTCCAAACAGCTTCTTGCAGCGTGTAAACCTTGTTTCCATCACTAAAACAGCTTTCGTTGTTTCCTACCAAAATCTTTCATAAAGATGTTTCTATTTTAGAATCATGTATATTGTGCTCCAAACAGCTTCTTGCAACGTGTAAAACCTTGTCCATGATTTAATTAGCTTTACAATCATTTCCTAACAAAATCTTCATAACGATGTGTCTATTTCAGAATCATGTCTATTGTGCTCCAAACAGCTTCTTGCAGCGTGTAAACCTTGTTTCCATCACTAAAACAGCTTTACAGTCATTTCCTACCAGAAATCTTTCATCAAAGATGTTTCTATTTTAGAAATCATGTATATTGTGCTCCAAAACAGCTTCTTGTGGCGTGTAAACCTTGTTTCCATCACTAAAACAGCTTTGCAGTTGTTTCCTACCAAAATCTCTTATCAAGTGTTTCTATTTCAGAATCATGTATATTGTGCTCCAAACAGCTTCTTGCAACGTGTAAAACCTTTTCCATGATTTAATAGCTTTACATCATTTCCTAACAAAATCTTCATAACGATGTGTCTATTTCAGAATCATGTCTATTGTGCTCCAAACAGCTTCTTGCAGCGTGTAAACCTTGTTTCCATCACTAAAACAGCTTTCAGTCTTTCCTACCAAAATCTTTCATAAGATGTTTCTATTTTAGAATCATGTATTGTGCTCCAAACAGCTTCTTGCAGCGTGTAAAACCTGTTTCCATCACTAAAACAGCTTTCAGTTGTTTCCTACCAAAATCTTCATAAGATGTTTCTATTTCAGAATCATGTATATTGTGCTCCAAACAGCTTCTTGCAGCGTGTAAACCTTGTTCCATCACTAAAACAGCTTTACAGTTGTTTCCTACCAAAATCTTTCATAAAGATGTTTCTATTTCAGAATCATGTCTATTGTGCTCCAAACAGCTTCTTGCAGCGTGTAAACCTTGTTTCCATCACTAAAACAGCTTTCGTTGTTTCCTACCAAAATCTTTCATAAAGATGTTTCTATTTTAGAATCATGTATATTGTGCTCCAAACAGATTCTTGCAACGTGTAAAACCTTGTCCATGATTAATTAGCTTTACAATCATTTCCTAACAAAATCTTCATAACGATGTGTCTATTTCAGAATCATGTCTATTGTGCTCCAAACAGCTTCTTGCAGCGTGTAAACCTTGTTTCCATCACTAAAACAGTTTTACAGTCATTTCCTACCAGAATCTCTTATCAAGATGTGTCTATTTTAAAATCATGTGATTTGAGCTGAAAACAGCTTTTTGTGGCATGTAAAACTGTTTCCATCACCAAAACAGCTTTGCAGTTGTTTCCTACCAGAATCTCTTATCAAGTTGTTTCTATGTCAGAATCATGTATATTGTGCTCCAAACAGCTTCTTGCAACGTGTAAAACCTTTTCCATGATTTAATTAGCTTTACAATCATTTCCTAACAAAATCTTCATAACGATGTGTCTATTTCAGAATCATGTCTATTGTGCTCCAAACAGCTTCTTGCAGCGTGTAAACCTTGTTTCCATCACTAAAACAGCTTTCGTTGTTTCCTACCAAAATCTTTCATAAAGATGTTTCTATTTTAGAATCATGTATATTGTGCTCCAAACAGCTTCTTGCACGTGTAAAACCTTGTTCCATCACTAAAACAGCTTTCAGTTTTTCCTACCAAAATCTTCATAAGATGTGTCTATTTCAGAATCATGTCTATTGTGCTCCAAACAGCTTCTTGCAGCGTGTAAACCTTGTTTCCATCACTAAAACAGCTTTCGTTGTTTCCTACCAAAATCTTTCATAAAGATGTTTCTATTTTAGAATCATGTATATTGTGCTCCAAACAGCTTCTTGCAACGTGTAAAACCTTTTCCATGATTTAATTAGCTTTACAATCTTTCCTAACAAAATCTTCATAACGATGTGTCTATTTCAGAATCATGTCTATTGTGCTCCAAACAGCTTCTTGCAGCGTGTAAACCTTGTTTCCATCACTAAAACAGTTTTACAGTCATTTCCTACCAGAATCTCTTATCAAGATGTGTCTATTTTAAAATCATGTGATTTGAGCTCAAAACAGCTTTTTGTGGCATGTAAAACTGTTTCCATCACCAAAACAGCTTTGCAGTTGTTTCCTACCAGAATCTCTTATCAAGTTGTTTCTATGTCAGAATCATGTATATTGTGCTCCAAACAGCTTCTTGCAACGTGTAAAACCTTTTCCATGATTTAATTAGCTTTACAATCATTTCCTAACAAAATCTTCATAACGATGTGTCTATTTCAGAATCATGTCTATTGTGCTCCAAACAGCTTCTTGCAGCGTGTAAACCTTGTTTCCATCACTAAAACAGCTTTTACAGTCATTTCCTACCAGAATCTCTTATCAAGATGTGTCTATTTTAAAATCATGTGATTTGAGCTCAAAACAGCTTCTTGTGGCATGTAAAACTGTTTCCATCACTAAAACAGCTTTGCGTTGTTTCTACCAAAATCTCTTGTTTTATGTCAGAATCATGTATATTGTGCTCCAAACAGCTTCTTGCAGAGTGTAAACCTTGTTCCATCACTAATCAGCTTTACAGTCATTTCCTACCAAAATCTTTCATAAGATGTTTCTATTTTAGAATCATGTCTATTGTGCTCCAAACAGCTTCTTGCAACGTGTAAAACCTTGTTCCATGACTTAATTAGCTTTCATCGTTTCCTAACAAAATCTTCATAACGATGTGTCTATTTCAGAATCATGTCTATTGTGCTCCAAACAGCTTCTTGCAGCGTGTAAACCTTGTTTCCATCACTAAAACAGTTTTACAGTCATTTCCTACCAGAATCTCTTATCAAGATGTGTCTATTTTAAAATCATGTGATTTGAGCTCAAAACAGCTTTTTGTGGCATGTAAAACTGTTTCCATCACCAAAACAGCTTTGCAGTTGTTTCCTACCAGAATCTCTTATCAAGTGTTTCTATGTCAGAATCATGTATATTGTGCTCCAAACAGCTTCTTGCAACGTGTAAAACCTTTTCCATGATTTAATTAGCTTTACAATCATTTCCTAACAAAATCTTCATAACGATGTGTCTATTTCAGAATCATGTCTATTGTGCTCCAAACAGCTTCTTGCAGCGTGTAAACCTTGTTTCCATCACTAAAACAGCTTTCCAGTCATTTCCTACCAGAATCTCTTCATCAAGATGTTTCTATTTTAGAATCATGTGATTTGAGCTCCAAACAGCTTCTTGTGGCATGTAAAACTGTTTCCATCACTAAAACAGCTTTGCGTTGTTTCTACCAAAATCTCTTGTTTGTATGTCAGAATCATGTATATTGTGCTCCAAACAGCTTCTTGCAGCGTGTAAACCTTGTTTCCATCACTAAACAGCTTTACAGTCATTTCCTAACAAAATCTTCATAAAGATGTTTCTATTTTAGAATCATGTCTATTGTGCTCCAAACAGCTTCTTGCAACGTGTAAAACCTTGTTCCATGACTTTAATTAGCTTTACATCGTTTCCTACAAAATCTTCATAACGATGTGTCTATTTCAGAATCATGTCTATTGTGCTCCAAACAGCTTCTTGCAGCGTGTAAACCTTGTTTCCATCACTAAAACAGTTTTACAGTCATTTCCTACCAGAATCTCTTATCAAGATGTGTCTATTTTAAAATCATGTGATTTGAGCTAAAAACAGCTTTTTGTGGCATGTAAAACTGTTTCCATCACCAAAACAGCTTTGCAGTTGTTTCCTACCAGAATCTCTTATCAAGTTGTTTCTATGTCAGAATCATGTATATTGTGCTCCAAACAGCTTCTTGCAACGTGTAAAACCTTTTCCATGATTTAATTAGCTTTACAATCATTTCCTAACAAAATCTTCATAACGATGTGTCTATTTCAGAATCATGTCTATTGTGCTCCAAACAGCTTCTTGCAGCGTGTAAACCTTGTTTCCATCACTAAAACAGTTTTACAGTCATTTCCTACCAGAATCTCTTATCAAGATGTGTCTATTTTAAAATCATGTGATTTGAGCTCAAAACAGCTTCTTGTGGCATGTAAAACTGTTTCCATCACTAAAACAGCTTTGCCGTTGTTTCTTACCAAAATCTCTTGTTTGTATGTCAGAATTATGTATATTGTGCTCCAAACAGCTTCTTTTAGAGTGTAAACCTTGTTTCCGTCACTAAACAGCTTTACAGTCATTTCCTAACAAAATAATAAAGATGTTTCTATTTTAGAATCATGTCTATTGTGCTCCAAACAGATTCTTGCAACGTGTAAAACCTTGTCCATGATTTAATTAGCTTTACAATCGTTTACTAACAAAATCTTCATAACGATGTGTCTATTTCAGAATCATGTCTATTGTGCTCCAAACAGCTTCTTTCAGCGTGTAAACCTTGTTTACATCACTAAAACAGTTTTACAGTCATTTCCTACCAGAATCTCTTATCAAGATGTGTCTATTTTAAAATCATGTGATTTGAGCTCAAAACAGCTTTTTGTGGCATGTAAAACTGTTTCCATCACCAAAACAGCTTTGCAGTTGTTTCCTACCAGAATCTCTTATCAAGTTGTTTCTATGTCAGAATCATGTATATTGTGCTCCAAACAGCTTCTTGCAACGTGTAAAACCTTTTCCATGATTTAATTAGCTTTACAATCATTTCCTAACAAAATCTTCATAACGATGTGTCTATTTCAGAATCATGTCTATTGTGCTCCAAACAGCTTCTTGCAGCGTGTAAACCTTGTTTCCATCACTAAAACAGCTTTACAGTCATTTCCTACCAGAATCTCTTATCAAGATGTTTCTATTTTAGAATCATGTGATTTGAGCTCAAAACAGCTTCTTGTGGCATGTAAAACTGTTTCCATCACTAAAACAGCTTTGCCGTTGTTTCTTACCAAAATCTCTTGTTTGTATGTCAGAATTGTGTATATTGTGCTCCAAACAGCTTCTTTTAGAGTGTAAACCTTGTTTCCGTCACTAAACAGCTTTACAGTCATTTCCTAACAACATCATAAAGATGTTTCTATTTTAGAATCATGTCTATTGTGCTCCAAACAGCTTCTTGCAGCGTCTAAACCTTGTTTCCATCACTAAAACAGCTTTCGTTGTTTCCTACCAAAATCTTTCATAAAGATGTTTCTATTTTAGAATCATGTATATTGTGCTCCAAACAGCTTCTTGCAGCGTGTAAACCTTGTTTCCATCACTAAAACAGCTTTCGTTGTTTCCTACCAAAATCTTTCATAAAGATGTTTCTATTTTAGAATCATGTATATTGTGCTCCAAACAGATTCTTGCAACGTGTAAAACCTTGTCCATGATTTAATTAGCTTTACAATCATTTACTAACAAAATCTTCATAACGATGTGTCTATTTCAGAATCATGTCTATTGTGCTCCAAACAGCTTCTTTCAGCGTGTAAACCTTGTTTACATCACTAAAACAGTTTTACAGTCATTTCCTACCAGACTCTCTTATCAAGATGTGTCTATTTTAAAATCATGTGATTTGAGCTCAAAACAGCTTTTTGTGGCATGTAAAACTGTTTCCATCACCAAAACAGCTTTGCAGTTGTTTCCTACCAGAATCTCTTATCAAGTTGTTTCTATGTCAGAATCATGTATATTGTGCTCCAAACAGCTTCTTGCAACGTGTAAAACCTTTTCCATGATTTAATTAGCTTTACAATCATTTCCTAACAAAATCTTCATAACGATGTGTCTATTTCAGAATCATGTCTATTGTGCTCCAAACAGCTTCTTGCAGCGTGTAAACCTTGTTTCCATCACTAAAACAGCTTTACAGTCATTTCCTACCAGAATCTCTTCTCAAGATGTTTCTATTTTAGAATCATGTGATTTGAGCTCAAAACAGCTTCTTGTGGCATGTAAAACTGTTTCCATCACTAAAACAGCTTTGCCGTTGTTTCTTACCAAAATCTCTTGTTTGTATGTCAGAATTATGTATATTGTGCTCCAAACAGCTTCTTTTAGAGTGTAAACCTTGTTTCCGTCACTAAACAGCTTTACAGTCATTTCCTAACAAAATCATAAAGATGTTTCTATTTTAGAATCATGTCTATTGTGCTCCAAACAGCTTCTTTCAGCGTGTAAACCTTGTTTACATCACTAAAACAGTTTTACAGTCATTTCCTACCAGACTCTCTTATCAAGATGTGTCTATTTTAAAATCATGTGATTTGAGCTCAAAACAGCTTTTTGTGGCATGTAAAACTGTTTCCATCACCAAAACAGCTTTGCAGTTGTTTCCTACCAGAATCTCTTATCAAGTTGTTTCTATGTCAGAATCATGTATATTGTGCTCCAAACAGCTTCTTGCACCGTGTAAAACCTTTTCCATGATTTAATTAGCTTTACAATCATTTCCTAACAAAATCTTCATAACGATGTGTCTATTTCAGAATCATGTCTATTGTGCTCCAATCAGCTTCTTACAGCGTGTAAACCTTGTTTCCATCACTAAAACAGCTTTACAGTCATTTCCTACCAGAATCTCTTCTCAAGATGTTTCTATTTTAGAATCATGTGATTTGAGCTCAAAACAGCTTCTTGTGGCATGTAAAACTGTTTCCATCACTAAAACAGCTTTGCCGTTGTTTCTTACCAAAATCTCTTGTTTGTATGTCAGAATTATGTATATTGTGCTCCAAACAGCTTCTTTTAGAGTGTAAACCTTGTTTCCGTCACTAAACAGCTTTACAGTCATTTCCTAACAAAATCATAAAGATGTTTCTATTTTAGAATCATGTCTATTGTGCTCCAAACAGCTTCTTGCAGCGTCTAAACCTTGTTTCCATCACTAAAACAGCTTTCGTTGTTTCCTACCAAAATCTTTCATAAAGATGTTTCTATTTTAGAATCATGTATATTGTGCTCCAAACAGCTTCTTGCAGCGTGTAAACCTTGTTTCCATCACTAAACAGCTTTACAGTCATTTCCTAACAAAATCATAAAAATGTTTCTATTTTAGAATCATGTCTATTGTGCTCCAAAAAGCTTCTTTCAGCGTGTAAACCTTGTTTACATCACTAAAACAGTTTTACAGTCATTTCCTACCAGACTCTCTTATCAAGATGTGTCTATTTTAAAATCATGTGATTTGAGCTCAAAACAGCTTTTTGTGGCATGTAAAACTGTTTCCATCACCAAAACAGCTTTGCAGTTGTTTCCTACCAGAATCTCTTATCAAGTTGTTTCTATGTCAGAATCATGTATATTGTGCTCCAAACAGCTTCTTGCACCGTGTAAAACCTTTTCCATGATTTAATTAGCTTTACAATCATTTCCTAACAAAATCTTCATAACGATGTGTCTATTTCAGAATCATGTCTATTGTGCTCCAATCAGCTTCTTGCAGCGTGTAAACCTTGTTTCCATCACTAAAACAGCTTTAAAGTCATTTCCTACCAGAATCTCTTCTCAAGATGTTTCTATTTTAGAATCATGTGATTTGAGCTCAAAACAGTTTCTTGTGGCATGTAAAACTGTTTCCATCACTAAAACAGCTTTGCCGTTGTTTCTTACCAAAATCTCTTGTTTGTATGTCAGAATTATGTATATTGTGCTCCAAACAGCTTCTTTTAGAGTGTAAACCTTGTTTCCGTCACTAAACAGCTTTACAGTCATTTCCTAACAAAATCATAAAGATGTTTCTATTTTAGAATCATGTCTATTGTGCTCCAAACAGCTTCTTGCAGCGTCTAAACCTTGTTTCCATCACTAAAACAGCTTTCGTTGTTTCCTACCAAAATCTTTCATAAAGATGTTTCTATTTTAGAATCATGTATATTGTGCTCCAAACAGCTTCTTGCAGCGTGTAAACCTTGTTTCCATCACTAAAACAGCTTTCGTTGTTTCCTACCAAAATCTTTCATAAAGATGTTTCTATTTTAGAATCATGTATATTGTGCTCCAAACAGATTCTTGCAACGTGTAAAACCTTGTCCATGATTTAATTAGCTTTACAATCATTTACTAACAAAATCTTCATAACGATGTGTCTATTTCAGAATCATGTATATTGTGCTCCAATCAGCTTCTTGCAGCGTGTAAACCTTGTTTCCATCACTAAAACAGCTTTACAGTCATTTCCTACCAGAATCTCTTCTCAAGATGTTTCTATTTTAGAATCATGTGATTTGAGCTCAAAACAGCTTCTTGTGGCATGTAAAACTGTTTCCATCACTAAAACAGCTTTGCCGTTGTTTCTTACCAAAATCTCTTGTTTGTATGTCAGAATTATGTATATTGTGCTCCAAACAGCTTCTTTTAGAGTGTAAACCTTGTTTCCGTCACTAAACAGCTTTACAGTCATTTCCTAACAACATCATAAAGATGTTTCTATTTTAGAATCATGTCTATTGTGCTCCAAACAGCTTCTTGCAGCGTCTAAACCTTGTTTCCATCACTAAAACAGCTTTCGTTGTTTCCTACCAAAATCTTTCATAAAGATGTTTCTATTTTAGAATCATGTATATTGTGCTCCAAACAGCTTCTTGCAGCGTGTAAACCTTGTTTCCATCACTAAAACAGCTTTCGTTGTTTCCTACCAAAATCTTTCATAAAGATGTTTCTATTTTAGAATCATGTATATTGTGCTCCAAACAGTTTCTTGCAACGTGTAAAACCTTGTCCATGATTTAATTAGCTTTACAATCATTTACTAACAAAATCTTCATAACGATGTGTCTATTTCAGAATCATGTCTATTGTGCTCCAAACAGCTTCTTTCAGCGTGTAAACCTTGTTTACATCACTAAAACAGTTTTACAGTCATTTCCTACCAGACTCTCTTATCAAGATGTGTCTATTTTAAAATCATGTGATTTGAGCTCAAAACAGCTTTTTGTGGCATGTAAAAAAGTTTCCATCACCAAAACAGCTTTGCAGTTGTTTCCTACCAGAATCTCTTATCAAGTTGTTTCTATGTCAGAATCATGTATATTGTGCTCCAAACAGCTTCTTGCAACGTGTAAAACCTTTTCCATGGTTTAATTAGCTTTACAATCATTTCCTAACAAAATCTTCATAACGATGTGTCTATTTCAGAATCATGTCTATTGTGCTCCAAACAGCTTCTTGCAGCGTGTAAACCTTGTTTCCATCACTAAAACAGCTTTACAGTCATTTCCTACCAAAATCTTTCATAAAGATGTTTCTATTTTAGAATCATGTGTATTAAAGTTTAAAACAGCTTATTGTGGCGTGTAAACCTTGTTTCCATCACTAAAACAGCTTTGCCGTTGTGTCCTACCATAATCCTTCATAAAGATGTGTCTATTTCAGAATCATGTATATTGTGCTCCAAACAGCTTCTTGCATCGGTAAACCTTGTTTCCATCACTAAAACAGCTTTACAGTCATTTCCTACCAGAATCTCTTATCAAGATGTTTCTATTTTAGAATCATGTGATTTGAGCTCAAAACAGCTTCTTGTGGCATGTAAAACTGTTTCCATCACTAAAACAGCTTTGCCGTTGTTTCTTACCAAAATCTCTTGTTTGTATGTCAGAATTATGTATATTGTGCTCCAAACAGCTTCTTTTAGAGTGTAAACCTTGTTTCTGTCACTAAACAGCTTTACAGTCATTTCCTAACAAAATCATAAAGATGTTTCTATTTTAGAATCATGTATATTGTGCTCCAAACAGCTTCTTGCAGCGTGTAAACCTTGTTTCCATCACTAAAACAGCTTTCGTTGTTTCCTACCAAAATCTTTCATAAAGATGTTTCTATTTTAGAATCATGTCTATTGTGCTCCAAACAGCTTCTTGCAACGTGTAAAACCTTTTCCATGATTTAATTAGCTTTACAATCAATTCCTAACAAAATCTTCATAACGATGTGTCTATTTCAGAATCATGTCTATTGTGCTCCAAACAGCTTCTTGCAGCGTGTAAACCTTGTTTCCATCACTAAAACAGCTTTACAGTCTGTTCCTACCAAATCTTCATAACGATGTGTCTATTTCAGAATCATGTATATTGTGCTCCAAACAGCTTCTTGCAGCGTGTAAACCTTGTTTCCATCACTAAAACAGCTTTACAGTCATTTCCTACCAGAATCTCTTATCAAGATGTTTCTATTTTAGAATCATGTGATTTGAGCTCAAAACAGCTTCTTGTGGCATGTAAAACTGTTTCCATCACTAAAACAGCTTTGCCGTTGTTTCTTACCAAAATCTCTTGTTTGTATGTCAGAATTATGTATATTGTGCTCCAAACAGCTTCTTTTAGAGTGTAAACCTTGTTTCCGTCACTAAACAGCTTTACAGTCATTTCCTAACAACATCACAAAGATGTTTCTATTTTAGAATCATGTCTATTGTGCTCCAAACAGCTTCTTGCAGAGTCTAAACCTTGTTTCCATCACTAAAACAGCTTTCGTTGTTTCCTACCAAAATCTTTCATAAAGATGTTTCTATTTTAGAATCATGTATATTGTGCTCCAAACAGCTTCTTGCAGCGTGTAAACCTTGTTTCCATCACTAAAACAGCTTTCGTTGTTTCCTACCAAAATCTTTCATAAAGATGTTTCTATTTTAGAATCATGTATATTGTGCTCCAAACAGTTTCTTGCAACGTGTAAAACCTTGTCCATGATTTAATTAGCTTTACAATCATTTACTAACAAAATCTTCATAACGATGTGTCTATTTCAGAATCATGTCTATTGTGCTCCAAACAGCTTCTTTCAGCGTGTAAACCTTGTTTACATCACTAAAACAGTTTTACAGTCATTTCCTACCAGACTCTCTTATCAAGATGTGTCTATTTTAAAATCATGTGATTTGAGCTCAAAACAGCTTTTTGTGGCATGTAAAAAAGTTTCCATCACCAAAACAGCTTTGCAGTTGTTTCCTACCAGAATCTCTTATCAAGTTGTTTCTATGTCAGAATCATGTATATTGTGCTCCAAACAGCTTCTTGCAACGTGTAAAACCTTTTCCATGGTTTAATTAGCTTTACAATCATTTCCTAACAAAATCTTCATAACGATGTGTCTATTTCAGAATCATGTATATTGTGCTCCAAACAGCTTCTTGCATCGGTAAACCTTGTTTCCATCACTAAAACAGCTTTACAGTCATTTCCTACCAGAATCTCTTATCAAGATGTTTCTATTTTAGAATCATGTGATTTGAGCTCAAAACAGCTTCTTGTGGCATGTAAAACTGTTTCCATCACTAAAACAGCTTTGCCGTTGTTTCTTACCAAAATCTCTTGTTTGTATGTCAGAATTATGTATATTGTGCTCCAAACAGCTTCTTTTAGAGTGTAAACCTTGTTTCCGTCACTAAACAGCTTTACAGTCATTTCCTAACAAAATCATAAAGATGTTTCTATTTTAGAATCATGTCTATTGTGCTCCAAACAGCTTCTTGCAGCGTCTAAACCTTGTTTCCATCACTAAAACAGCTTTCGTTGTTTCCTACCAAAATCTTTCATAAAGATGTTTCTATTTTAGAATCATGTATATTGTGCTCCAAACAGCTTCTTGCAGCGTGTAAACCTTGTTTCCATCACTAAAACAGCTTTCGTTGTTTCCTACCAAATCTTTCATAAAGATGTTTCTATTTTAGAATCATGTATATTGTGCTCCAAACAGATTCTTGCAACGTGTAAAACCTTGTCCATGATTTAATTAGCTTTACAATCATTTCCTAACAAAATCTTCATAACGATGTGTCTATTTCAGAATCATGTATATTGTGCTCCAATCAGCTTCTTGCAGCGTGTAAACCTTGTTTCCATCACTAAAACAGCTTTACAGTCATTTCCTACCAGAATCTCTTCTCAAGATGTTTCTATTTTAGAATCATGTGATTTGAGCTCAAAACAGCTTCTTGTGGCATGTAAAACTGTTTCCATCACTAAAACAGCTTTGCCGTTGTTTCTTACCAAAATCTCTTGTTTGTATGTCAGAATTATGTATATTGTGCTCCAAACAGCTTCTTTTAGAGTGTAAACCTTGTTTCCGTCACTAAACAGCTTTACAGTCATTTCCTAACAACATCACAAAGATGTTTCTATTTTAGAATCATGTCTATTGTGCTCCAAACAGCTTCTTGCAGAGTCTAAACCTTGTTTCCATCACTAAAACAGCTTTCGTTGTTTCCTACCAAAATCTTTCATAAAGATGTTTCTATTTTAGAATCATGTATATTGTGCTCCAAACAGCTTCTTGCAGCGTGTAAACCTTGTTTCCATCACTAAAACAGCTTTCGTTGTTTCCTACCAAAATCTTTCATAAAGATGTTTCTATTTTAGAATCATGTATATTGTGCTCCAAACAGTTTCTTGCAACGTGTAAAACCTTGTCCATGATTTAATTAGCTTTACAATCATTTACTAACAAAATCTTCATAACGATGTGTCTATTTCAGAATCATGTCTATTGTGCTCCAAACAGCTTCTTTCAGCGTGTAAACCTTGTTTACATCACTAAAACAGTTTTACAGTCATTTCCTACCAGACTCTCTTATCAAGATGTGTCTATTTTAAAATCATGTGATTTGAGCTCAAAACAGCTTTTTGTGGCATGTAAAAAAGTTTCCATCACCAAAACAGCTTTGCAGTTGTTTCCTACCAGAATCTCTTATCAAGTTGTTTCTATGTCAGAATCATGTATATTGTGCTCCAAACAGCTTCTTGCAACGTGTAAAACCTTTTCCATGGTTTAATTAGCTTTACAATCATTTCCTAACAAAATCTTCATAACGATGTGTCTATTTCAGAATCATGTCTATTGTGCTCCAAACAGCTTCTTGCAGCGTGTAAACCTTGTTTCCATCACTAAAACAGCTTTACAGTCATTTCCTACCAAAATCTTTCATAAAGATGTTTCTATTTTAGAATCATGTGTATTAAAGTTTAAAACAGCTTATTGTGGCGTGTAAACCTTGTTTCCATCACTAAAACAGCTTTGCCGTTGTGTCCTACCATAATCCTTCATAAAGATGTGTCTATTTCAGAATCATGTATATTGTGCTCCAAACAGCTTCTTGCATCGGTAAACCTTGTTTCCATCACTAAAACAGCTTTACAGTCATTTCCTACCAGAATCTCTTATCAAGATGTTTCTATTTTAGAATCATGTGATTTGAGCTCAAAACAGCTTCTTGTGGCATGTAAAACTGTTTCCATCACTAAAACAGCTTTGCCGTTGTTTCTTACCAAAATCTCTTGTTTGTATGTCAGAATTATGTATATTGTGCTCCAAACAGCTTCTTTTAGAGTGTAAACCTTGTTTCTGTCACTAAACAGCTTTACAGTCATTTCCTAACAAAATCATAAAGATGTTTCTATTTTAGAATCATGTATATTGTGCTCCAAACAGCTTCTTGCAGCGTGTAAACCTTGTTTCCATCACTAAAACAGCTTTCGTTGTTTCCTACCAAAATCTTTCATAAAGATGTTTCTATTTTAGAATCATGTATATTGTGCTCCAAACAGCTTCTTGCAACGTGTAAAACCTTGTCCATGACTTTAATCAGCTTTACAATCATTTCCTAACAAAATCTTCATAACGATGTGTCTATTTCAGAATCATGTCTATTGTGCTCCAAACAGCTTCTTGCAGCGTGTAAACCTTGTTTCCATCACTAAAACAGCTTTGCCGTTGTGTCCTACCATAATCCTTCATAAAGATGTGTCTATTTCAGAATCATGTATATTGTGCTCCAAACAGCTTCTTGCAGCGTGTAAACCTTGTTTCCATCACTAAAACAGCTTTACAGTCATTTCCTACCAGAATCTCTTATCAAGATGTGTCTATTTTAAAATCATGTGATTTGAGCTCAAAACAGCTTTTTGTGGCATGTAAAAAAGTTTCCATCACTAAAACAGCTTTACAGTTGTTTCCTACCAGAATCTCTATCAGTTGTTTCTATGTCAGAATTATGTATATTGTGCTCCAAACAGCTTCTTTTAGAGTGTAAACCTTGTTTCCGTCACTAAACAGCTTTACAGTCATTTCCTAACAAACATCTCATAACGATGTTTCTATTTCAGAATCATGTCTATTGTGCTCCAAACAGCTTCTTGCAGCGTGTAAACCTTGTTTCCATCACTAAAACAGCTTTCGTTGTTTCCTACCAAAATCTTTCATAAAGATGTTTCTATTTTAGAATCATGTATATTGTGCTCCAAACAGCTTCTTGCAGCGTGTAAACCTTGTTTCCATCACTAAAACAGCTTTCGTTGTTTCCTACCAAAATCTTTCATAAAGATGTTTCTATTTTAGAATCATGTATATTGTGCTCCAAACAGTTTCTTGCAACGTGTAAAACCTTGTCCATGATTTAATTAGCTTTACAATCATTTACTAACAAAATCTTCATAACGATGTGTCTATTTCAGAATCATGTCTATTGTGCTCCAAACAGCTTCTTTCAGCGTGTAAACCTTGTTTACATCACTAAAACAGTTTTACAGTCATTTCCTACCAGACTCTCTTATCAAGATGTGTCTATTTTAAAATCATGTGATTTGAGCTCAAAACAGCTTTTTCTGGCATGTAAAAAAGTTTCCATCACCAAAACAGCTTTGCAGTTGTTTCCTACCAGAATCTCTTATCAAGTTGTTTCTATGTCAGAATCATGTATATTGTGCTCCAAACAGCTTCTTGCAACGTGTAAAACCTTTTCCATGGTTTAATTAGCTTTACAATCATTTCCTAACAAAATCTTCATAACGATGTGTCTATTTCAGAATCATGTCTATTGTGCTCCAAACAGCTTCTTGCAGCGTGTAAACCTTGTTTCCATCACTAAAACAGCTTTACAGTCATTTCCTACCAGAATCTCTTATCAAGATGTTTCTATTTTAGAATCATGTGATTTGAGCTCAAAACAGCTTCTTGTGGCATGTAAAACTGTTTCCATCACTAAAACAGCTTTGCCGTTGTTTCTTACCAAAATCTCTTGTTTGTATGTCAGAATTATGTATATTGTGCTCCAAACAGCTTCTTTTAGAGTGTAAACCTTGTTTCTGTCACTAAACAGCTTTACAGTCATTTCCTAACAAAATCATAAAGATGTTTCTATTTTAGAATCATGTCTATTGTGCTCCAAACAGCTTCTTGCAGCGTGTAAACCTTGTTTCCATCACTAAAACAGCTTTCGTTGTTTCCTACCAAAATCTTTCATAAAGATGTTTCTATTTTAGAATCATGTATATTGTGCTCCAAACAGCTTCTTGCAGCGTGTAAACCTTGTTTCCATCACTAAAACAGCTTTCGTTGTTTCCTACCAAATCTTTCATAAAGATGTTTCTATTTTAGAATCATGTATATTGTGCTCCAAACAGTTTCTTGCAACGTGTAAAACCTTGTCCATGATTTAATTAGCTTTACAATCATTTACTAACAAAATCTTCATAACGATGTGTCTATTTCAGAATCATGTCTATTGTGCTCCAAACAGCTTCTTGCAGCGTGTAAACCTTGTTTCCATCACTAAAACAGCTTTACAGTCATTTCCTACCAGACTCTCTTATCAAGATGTGTCTATTTTAAAATCATGTGTTTTGAGCTGAAAACAGCTTTTTGTGGCATGTAAAAAATGTTTCCATCACCAAAACAGCTTTGCAGTTGTTTCCTACCAGAATCTCTTTCAGTTGTTTCTATGTCAGAATCATGTATATTGTGCTCCAAACAGCTTCTTTGCACCGTGTAAACCTTGTTTCCATGATTAATCAGCTTTACAGTCATTTCCTAACAAAATCTCAAAGATGTGTCTATTTCAGAATCATGTCTATTGTGCTCCAAACAGCTTCTTGCAGCGTGTAAACCTTGTTTCCATCACTAAAACAGCTTTCGTTGTTTCCTACCAAAATCTTTCATAAAGATGTTTCTATTTTAGAATCATGTATATTGTGCTCCAAACAGCTTCTTGCAGCGTGTAAACCTTGTTTCCATCACTAAAACAGCTTTCGTTGTTTCCTACCAAAATCTTTCATAAAGATGTTTCTATTTTAGAATCATGTATATTGTGCTCCAAACAGTTTCTTGCAACGTGTAAAACCTTGTCCATGATTTAATTAGCTTTACAATCATTTACTAACAAAATCTTCATAACGATGTGTCTATTTCAGAATCATGTCTATTGTGCTCCAAACAGCTTCTTTCAGCGTGTAAACCTTGTTTACATCACTAAAACAGTTTTACAGTCATTTCCTACCAGACTCTCTTATCAAGATGTGTCTATTTTAAAATCATGTGATTTGAGCTCAAAACAGCTTTTTGTGGCATGTAAAAAAGTTTCCATCACCAAAACAGCTTTGCAGTTGTTTCCTACCAGAATCTCTTATCAAGTTGTTTCTATGTCAGAATCATGTATATTGTGCTCCAAACAGCTTCTTGCAACGTGTAAAACCTTTTCCATGGTTTAATTAGCTTTACAATCATTTCCTAACAAAATCTTCATAACGATGTGTCTATTTCAGAATCATGTCTATTGTGCTCCAAACAGCTTCTTGCAGCGTGTAAACCTTGTTTCCATCACTAAAACAGCTTTACAGTCATTTCCTACCAAAATCTTTCATAAAGATGTTTCTATTTTAGAATCATGTGTATTAAAGTTTAAAACAGCTTATTGTGGCGTGTAAACCTTGTTTCCATCACTAAAACAGCTTTGCCGTTGTGTCCTACCATAATCCTTCATAAAGATGTGTCTATTTCAGAATCATGTATATTGTGCTCCAAACAGCTTCTTGCATCGGTAAACCTTGTTTCCATCACTAAAACAGCTTTACAGTCATTTCCTACCAGAATCTCTTATCAAGATGTTTCTATTTTAGAATCATGTGATTTGAGCTCAAAACAGCTTCTTGTGGCATGTAAAACTGTTTCCATCACTAAAACAGCTTTGCCGTTGTTTCTTACCAAAATCTCTTGTTTGTATGTCAGAATTATGTATATTGTGCTCCAAACAGCTTCTTTTAGAGTGTAAACCTTGTTTCTGTCACTAAACAGCTTTACAGTCATTTCCTAACAAAATCATAAAGATGTTTCTATTTTAGAATCATGTATATTGTGCTCCAAACAGCTTCTTGCAGCGTGTAAACCTTGTTTCCATCACTAAAACAGCTTTCGTTGTTTCCTACCAAAATCTTTCATAAAGATGTTTCTATTTTAGAATCATGTATATTGTGCTCCAAACAGTTTCTTGCAACGTGTAAAACCTTGTCCATGATTTAATTAGCTTTACAATCATTTACTAACAAAATCTTCATAACGATGTGTCTATTTCAGAATCATGTCTATTGTGCTCCAAACAGCTTCTTTCAGCGTGTAAACCTTGTTTACATCACTAAAACAGTTTTACAGTCATTTCCTACCAGACTCTCTTATCAAGATGTGTCTATTTTAAAATCATGTGATTTGAGCTCAAAACAGCTTTTTGTGGCATGTAAAAAAGTTTCCATCACCAAAACAGCTTTGCAGTTGTTTCCTACCAGAATCTCTTATCAAGTTGTTTCTATGTCAGAATCATGTATATTGTGCTCCAAACAGCTTCTTGCAACGTGTAAAACCTTTTCCATGATTTAATTAGCTTTACAATCATTTCCTAACAAAATCTTCATAACGATGTGTCTATTTCAGAATCATGTCTATTGTGCTCCAAACAGCTTCTTGCAGCGTGTAAACCTTGTTTCCATCACTAAAACAGCTTTACAGTCATTTCCTACCAAAATTTTTCATAAAGATGTTTCTATTTTAGAATCATGTCTATTGTGCTCCAAACAGCTTCTTTCAGCGTGTAAACCTTGTTTACATCACTAAAACAGTTTTCGTTGTTTCCTACCAAAATCTTTCATAAAGATGTTTCTATTTTAGAATCATGTATATTGTGCTCCAAACAGTTTCTTGCAACGTGTAAAACCTTGTCCATGATTTAATTAGCTTTACAATCATTTACTAACAAAATCTTCATAACGATGTGTCTATTTCAGAATCATGTCTATTGTGCTCCAAACAGCTTCTTTCAGCGTGTAAACCTTGTTTACATCACTAAAACAGTTTTACAGTCATTTCCTACCAGACTCTCTTATCAAGATGTGTCTATTTTAAAATCATGTGATTTGAGCTCAAAACAGCTTTTTGTGGCATGTAAAAAAGTTTCCATCACCAAAACAGCTTTGCAGTTGTTTCCTACCAGAATCTCTTATCAAGTTGTTTCTATGTCAGAATCATGTATATTGTGCTCCAAACAGCTTCTTGCAACGTGTAAAACCTTTTCCATGATTTAATTAGCTTTACAATCATTTCCTAACAAAATCTTCATAACGATGTGTCTATTTCAGAATCATGTCTATTGTGCTCCAAACAGCTTCTTGCAGCGTGTAAACCTTGTTTCCATCACTAAAACAGCTTTCGTTGTTTCCTACCAAAATCTTTCATAAAGATGTTTCTATTTTAGAATCATGTATATTGTGCTCCAAACAGCTTCTTGCAGCGTGTAAACCTTGTTTCCATCACTAAAACAGCTTTCGTTGTTTCCTACCAAAATCTTTCATAAAGATGTTTCTATTTTAGAATCATGTATATTGTGCTCCAAACAGTTTCTTGCAACGTGTAAAACCTTGTCCATGATTTAATTAGCTTTACAATCATTTACTAACAAAATCTTCATAACGATGTGTCTATTTCAGAATCATGTCTATTGTGCTCCAAACAGCTTCTTTCAGCGTGTAAACCTTGTTTACATCACTAAAACAGTTTTACAGTCATTTCCTACCAGACTCTCTTATCAAGATGTGTCTATTTTAAAATCATGTGATTTGAGCTCAAAACAGCTTTTTGTGGCATGTAAAAAAGTTTCCATCACCAAAACAGCTTTGCAGTTGTTTCCTACCAGAATCTCTTATCAAGTTGTTTCTATGTCAGAATCATGTATATTGTGCTCCAAACAGCTTCTTGCAACGTGTAAAACCTTTTCCATGGTTTAATTAGCTTTACAATCATTTCCTAACAAAATCTTCATAACGATGTGTCTATTTCAGAATCATGTCTATTGTGCTCCAAACAGCTTCTTGCAGCGTGTAAACCTTGTTTCCATCACTAAAACAGCTTTACAGTCATTTCCTACCAAAATCTTTCATAAAGATGTTTCTATTTTAGAATCATGTATATTGTGCTCCAAACAGCTTCTTGCAGCGTGTAAACCTTGTTTCCATCACTAAAACAGCTTTCGTTGTTTCCTACCAAAATCTTTCATAAAGATGTTTCTATTTTAGAATCATGTATATTGTGCTCCAAACAGTTTCTTGCAACGTGTAAAACCTTGTCCATGATTTAATTAGCTTTACAATCATTTACTAACAAAATCTTCATAACGATGTGTCTATTTCAGAATCATGTCTATTGTGCTCCAAACAGCTTCTTTCAGCGTGTAAACCTTGTTTACATCACTAAAACAGTTTTACAGTCATTTCCTACCAGACTCTCTTATCAAGATGTGTCTATTTTAAAATCATGTGATTTGAGCTCAAAACAGCTTTTTGTGGCATGTAAAAAAGTTTCCATCACCAAAACAGCTTTGCAGTTGTTTCCTACCAGAATCTCTTATCAAGTTGTTTCTATGTCAGAATCATGTATATTGTGCTCCAAACAGCTTCTTGCAACGTGTAAAACCTTTTCCATGGTTTAATTAGCTTTACAATCATTTCCTAACAAAATCTTCATAACGATGTGTCTATTTCAGAATCATGTCTATTGTGCTCCAAACAGCTTCTTGCAGCGTGTAAACCTTGTTTCCATCACTAAAACAGCTTTACAGTCATTTCCTACCGAAATCTTTCATAAAGATGTTTCTATTTTAGAATCATGTGTATTAAAGTTTAAAACAGCTTATTGTGGCGTGTAAACCTTGTTTCCATCACTAAAACAGCTTTGCCGTTGTGTCCTACCATAATCCTTCATAAAGATGTGTCTATTTCAGAATCATGTATATTGTGCTCCAAACAGCTTCTTGCATCGGTAAACCTTGTTTCCATCACTAAAACAGCTTTACAGTCATTTCCTACCAGAATCTCTTATCAAGATGTTTCTATTTTAGAATCATGTGATTTGAGCTCAAAACAGCTTCTTGTGGCATGTAAAACTGTTTCCATCACTAAAACAGCTTTGCCGTTGTTTCTTACCAAAATCTCTTGTTTGTATGTCAGAATTATGTATATTGTGCTCCAAACAGCTTCTTTTAGAGTGTAAACCTTGTTTCTGTCACTAAACAGCTTTACAGTCATTTCCTAACAAAATCATAAAGATGTTTCTATTTTAGAATCATGTATATTGTGCTCCAAACAGTTTCTTGCAACGTGTAAAACCTTGTCCATGATTTAATTAGCTTTACAATCATTTACTAACAAAATCTTCATAACGATGTGTCTATTTCAGAATCATGTCTATTGTGCTCCAAACAGCTTCTTTCAGCGTGTAAACCTTGTTTACATCACTAAAACAGTTTTACAGTCATTTCCTACCAGACTCTCTTATCAAGATGTGTCTATTTTAAAATCATGTGATTTGAGCTCAAAACAGCTTTTTGTGGCATGTAAAAAAGTTTCCATCACCAAAACAGCTTTGCAGTTGTTTCCTACCAGAATCTCTTATCAAGTTGTTTCTATGTCAGAATCATGTATATTGTGCTCCAAACAGCTTCTTGCAACGTGTAAAACCTTTTCCATGGTTTAATTAGCTTTACAATCATTTCCTAACAAAATCTTCATAACGATGTGTCTATTTCAGAATCATGTCTATTGTGCTCCAAACAGCTTCTTGCAGCGTGTAAACCTTGTTTCCATCACTAAAACAGCTTTACAGTCATTTCCTACCAAAATCTTTCATAAAGATGTTTCTATTTTAGAATCATGTATATTGTGCTCCAAACAGCTTCTTGCAGCGTGTAAACCTTGTTTCCATCACTAAAACAGCTTTCGTTGTTTCCTACCAAAATCTTTCATAAAGATGTTTCTATTTTAGAATCATGTATATTGTGCTCCAAACAGTTTCTTGCAACGTGTAAAACCTTGTCCATGATTTAATTAGCTTTACAATCATTTACTAACAAAATCTTCATAACGATGTGTCTATTTCAGAATCATGTCTATTGTGCGCCAAACAGCTTCTTTCAGCGTGTAAACCTTGTTTACATCACTAAAACAGTTTTACAGTCATTTCCTACCAGACTCTCTTATCAAGATGTGTCTATTTTAAAATCATGTGATTTGAGCTCAAAACAGCTTTTTGTGGCATGTAAAAAAGTTTCCATCACCAAAACAGCTTTGCAGTTGTTTCCTACCAGAATCTCTTATCAAGTTGTTTCTATGTCAGAATCATGTATATTGTGCTCCAAACAGCTTCTTGCACCGTGTAAAACCTTTTCCATGATTTAATTAGCTTTACAATCATTTCCTAACAAAATCTTCATAACGATGTGTCTATTTCAGAATCATGTCTATTGTGCTCCAAACAGCNTTAGACATTACAGCCATTACAGTTAGACATTACAGACATTGCAGTTAGACATTACAGACATTACAGTTAGACATTACAGACATTACAGTTAGACATTACAGACATTACAGTTAGACATTACAGACATTACAGTTAGACATTACAGACATTACAGTTAGACATTACAGACATTACAGTTAGACATTACAGACATTACAGTTAGACATTACAGACATTACAGTTAGACAGCATTACAGTTAGACATTACAGACATTGCAGTTAGACATTACAGACATTACAGTTAGACATTACAGACATTACAGTTAGACATTACAGGCATTACAGTTAGACATTACAGTTAGACATTACAGACATTGCAGTTAGACATTACAGACATTACAGTCAGACATTACAGTTAGACATTACAGACATTACAGTTAGACATTACAGGCATTACAGTTAGACATTACAGACATTACAGTTAGACATTACAGCCATTACAGTTAGACATTACAGACATTACAGTTAGACATTACAGACATTACAGTTAGACATTACAGCCATTACAGTTAGACATTACAGACATTACAGTTAGACATTACAGGCATTACAGACATTACAGTTAGACATTACAGTCATTACAGTTAGACATTACAGCCATTACAGTTAGACATTACAGACATTACAGTTAGACATTACAGACATTACAGTTAGACATTACAGCCATTACAGTTAGACATTACAGGCATTACAGTTAGACATTACAGACATTGCAGTTAGACATTACAGACATTACAGTTAGACATTACAGACATTACAGTTAGACATTACAGACATTACAGTTAGACATTACAGCCATTACAGTTAGACATTACAGCCATTGCAGTTAGACATTACAGGCATTACAGTTAGACATTACAGTTAGACATTACAGACATTGCAGTTAGACATTACAGGCATTACAGTTAGACATTACAGTTAGACATTACAGACATTGCAGTTAGACATTACAGGCATTACAGTTAGACATTACAGACATTACAGTTAGACATTACAGGCATTACAGTTAGACATTACAGTTAGACATTACAGACATTGCAGTTAGACATTACAGGCATTACAGTTAGACATTACAGACATTACAGTTAGACATTACAGACATTACAGTTAGACATTACAGGCATTACAGTTAGACATTACAGCCATTACAGTTAGACATTACAGACATTGCAGTTAGACATTACAGCATTACAGTTAGACATTACAGCCAATACAGTTAGACATTACAGACATTACAGTTAGACATTACAGTAGCATTACAGCATTCAGTTAGACATTACAGCCATTACAGTTAGACATTACAGTAGACATACAGACATTGCAGTTAGACATTACAGACATTACAGTTAGACATTACAGCATTACAGTTAGACATTACAGACATTACAGTTAGACATTACAGACATTACAGTTAGACATTACAGCATTACAGTTAGACATTACAGCATTACAGTTAGACATTACAGACATTACAGTTAGACATTACAGCCATTACAGTTAGACATTACAGCATTACAGTTAGACATTACAGACATTACAGTTAGACATTACAGACATTACAGTTAGACATTACAGACATTACAGTTAGACATTACAGACATTACAGTTAGACATTACAGACATTACAGTTAGACATTACAGACATTACAGTTAGACATTACAGACATTACAGTTAGACATTACAGCCATTGCAGTTAGACATTACAGACATTACAGTTAGACATTACAGCATTCAGTTAGACATTACAGACATTGCAGTTAGACATTACAGGCATTACAGTTAGACATTACAGCATCAGTTAGACATTACAGACATTGCAGTTAGACATTACAGCATTACAGTTAGACATTACAGCATTACAGTTAGACATTACAGACATTGCAGTTAGACATTACAGACATTACAGTTAGACATTACAGACATTACAGTTAGACATTACAGACATTACAGTTAGACATTACAGCATTACAGTTAGACATTACAGCATTACAGTTAGACATTACAGACATTACAGTTAGACATTACAGCCATTACAGTTAGACATTACAGACATTGCAGTTAGACATTACAGACATTACAGTTAGACATTACAGACATTACAGTTAGACATTACAGACATTACAGTTAGACATTACAGACATTACAGTTAGACATTACAGCCATTACAGTTAGACATTACAGACATTACAGTTAGACATTACAGCATTACAGTTAGACATTACAGACATTGCAGTTAGACATTACAGACATTACAGTTAGACATTACAGTTAGACATTACAGACATTGAAGTTAGACATTACAGCATTACAGTTAGACATTACAGCCATTACAGTTAGACATTACAGACATTGCAGTTAGACATTACAGACATTACAGTTAGACATTACAGTTAGACATTACAGACATTACAGTTAGACATTACAGACATTGCAGTTAGACATTACAGGCATTACAGTTAGACATTACAGACATTGCAGTTAGACATTACAGACATTACAGTTAGACATTACAGTTAGACATTACAGACATTACAGTTAGACATTACAGCATTACAGTTAGACATTACAGCATTACAGTTAGACATTACAGACATTGCAGTTAGACATTACAGACATTACAGTTAGACATTACAGCATTACAGTTAGACATTACAGCATTACAGTAGACATTACAGACATTGCAGTTAGACATTACAGCATTACAGTTAGACATACAGCATACAGTTAGACATTACAGACATTGCAGTTAGACATTACAGACATTGCAGTTAGACATTACAGACATTACAGTTAGACATTACAGACATTGCAGTTAGACATTACAGACATTACAGTTAGACATTACAGCCATTACAGTTAGACATTACAGCCATTACAGTTAGACATTACAGACATTACAGTTAGACATTACAGACATTGCAGTTAGACATTACAGACATTACAGTTAGACATTACAGTTAGACATTACAGACATTACAGTTAGACATTACAGACATTACAGTTAGACATTACAGGCATTACAGTTAGACATTACAGACATTGCAGTTAGACATTACAGGCATTACAGTTAGACATTACAGACATTGCAGTTAGACATTACAGACATTACAGTTAGACATTACAGACATTACAGTTAGACATTACAGACATTGCAGTTAGACATTACAGACATTACAGTTAGACATTACAGACATTACAGTTAGACATTACAGACATTACAGTTAGACATTACAGCCATTACAGTTAGACATTACAGACATTGCAGTTAGACATTACAGGCATTACAGTTAGACATTACAGACATTACAGTTAGACATTACAGCATTACAGTTAGACATTACAGACATTACAGTTAGACATTACAGACATTGCAGTTAGACATTACAGCATTACAGTTAGACATTACAGACATTCAGTTAGACATTACAGACATTACAGTTAGACATTACAGGCATTACAGTTAGACATTACAGCATTCAGTTAGACATTACAGACATTGCAGTTAGACATTACAGCATTACAGTTAGACATTACAGACATTACAGTTAGACATTACAGCATTACAGTTAGACATTACAGACATTGCAGTTAGACATTACAGGCATTACAGTTAGACATTACAGTTAGACATTACAGACATTACAGTTAGACATTACAGACATTACAGTTAGACATTACAGACATTACAGTTAGACATTACAGCCATTACAGTTAGACATTACAGACATTACAGTTAGACATTACAGACATTACAGTTAGACATTACAGACATTCAGTTAGACATTACAGACATTACAGTTAGACATTACAGCATTGCAGTTAGACATTACAGCATTACAGTTAGACATTACAGACATTACAGTTAGACATTACAGACATTACAGTTAGACATTACAGACATTACAGTTAGACATTACAGACATTACAGTTAGACATTACAGTTAGACATTACAGACATTACAGTTAGACATTACAGCCATTACAGTTAGACATTACAGACATTACAGTTAGACATTACAGACATTACAGTTAGACATTACAGCATTACAGTTAGACATTACAGACATTACAGTTAGACAGCATTGCAGTTAGACATTAGAGACATTGCAGTTAGACATTACAGCCATTACAATTAGACATTACAGGCATTACAGTTAGACATTACAGACATTACAGTTAGACATTACAGCCATTACAGTTAGACATTACAGCCATTACAGTTAGACATTACAGACATTACAGTTAGACATTACAGTTAGACATTACAGACATTACAGTTAGACATTACAGACATTACAGTTAGACATTACAGCCATTACAGTTAGACATTACAGAATTACAGTTAGACATTACAGACATTGCAGTTAGACATTACAGCATTACAGTTAGACATTACAGACATTACAGTTAGACATTACAGCATTACAGTTAGACATTACAGACATTACAGTTAGACATTACAGACATTACAGTTAGACATTACAGCATTACAGTTAGACATTACAGACATTGCAGTTAGACATTACAGCATTACAGTTAGACATTACAGCATTACAGTTAGACATTACAGACATTACAGTTAGACATTACAGACATTACAGTTAGACATTACAGACATTACAGTTAGACATTACAGCCATTACAGTTAGACATTACAGGCATTACAGTTAGACATTACAGACATTACAGTTAGACATTACAGACATTGCAGTTAGACATTACAGACATTACAGTTAGACATTACAGCCATTACAGTTAGACATTACAGCCATTACAGTTAGACATTACAGCCATTACAGTTAGACATTACAGACATTACAGTTAGACATTACAGACATTGCAGTTAGACATTACAGACATTACAGTTAGACATTACAGACATTACAGTTAGACATTACAGGCATTACAGTTAGACATTACAGACATTACAGTTAGACATTACAGCCATTACAGTTAGACATTACAGGCATTACAGTTAGACATTACAGACATTGCAGTTAGACATTACAGACATTACAGTTAGACATTACAGTTAGACATTACAGACATTACAGTTAGACATTACAGACATTACAGTTAGACATTACAGACATTACAGTTAGACATTACAGGCATTACAGTTAGACATTACAGACATTGCAGTTAGACATTACAGACATTACAGTTAGACATTACAGGCATTACAGTTAGACATTACAGACATTACAGTTAGACATTACAGACATTACAGTTAGACATTACAGCCATTACAGTTAGACATTACAGACATTGCAGTTAGACATTACAGGCATTACAGTTAGACATTACAGACATTGCAGTTAGACATTACAGGCATTACAGTTAGACATTACAGTTAGACATTACAGACATTGCAGTTAGACATTACAGGCATTACAGTTAGACATTACAGTTAGACATTACAGCCATTACAGTTAGACATTACAGCCATTACAGTTAGACATTACAGGCATTACAGTTAGACATTACAGACATTACAGTTAGACATTACAGACATTGCAGTTAGACATTACATGCGTTACAGTTAGACATTACAGCATTACAGTTAGACATTACAGACATTACAGTTAGACATTACAGCCATTACAGTTAGACATTACAGACATTACAGTTAGACATTACAGACATTGCAGTTAGACATTACAGGCATTACAGTTAGACATTACAGTTAGACATTACAGACATTACAGTTAGACATTACAGTTAGACATTACAGACATTACAGTTAGACATTACAGACATTGCAGTTAGACATTACAGACATTACAGTTAGACATTACAGACATTACAGTTAGACATTACAGACATTACAGTTAGACATTACAGCCATTGCAGTTAGACATTACAGACATTACAGTTAGACATTACAGACATTGCAGTTAGACATTACAGACATTACAGTTAGACATTACAGACATTACAGTTAGACATTACAGCCATTACAGTTAGACATTACAGACATTACAGTTAGACATTACAGACATTACAGTTAGACATTACAGCCATTACAGTTAGACATTACAGGCATTACAGTTAGACATTACAGCCATTACAGTTAGACATTACAGACATTACAGTTAGACATTACAGCCATTACAGTTAGACATTACAGGCATTACAGTTAGACATTACAGACATTGCAGTTAGACATTACAGACATTACAGTTAGACATTACAGCCATTGCAGTTAGACATTACAGACATTACAGTTAGACATTACAGCATTCAGTTAGACATTACAGACATTACAGTTAGACATTACAGTAGACATACAGACATTACAGTTAGACATTACAGCCATTACAGTTAGACATTACAGACATTACAGTTAGACATTACAGACATTACAGTTAGACATTACAGCCATTGCAGTTAGACATTACAGACATTACAGTTAGACATTACAGCCATTACAGTTAGACATTACAGACATTGCAGTTAGACATTACAGGCATTACAGTTAGACATTACAGACATTGCAGTTAGACATTACAGACATTACAGTTAGACATTACAGTCATTACAGTTAGACATTACAGACATTACAGTTAGACATTACAGACATTACAGTTAGACATTACAGTTAGACATTACAGCCATTACAGTTAGACATTACAGACATTACAGTTAGACATTACAGCATTACAGTTAGACATTACAGCATTACAGTTAGACATTACAGACATTACAGTTAGACATTACAGCCATTACAGTTAGACATTACAGACATTACAGTTAGACATTACAGACATTACAGTTAGACATTACAGACATTACAGTTAGACATTACAGACATTACAGTTAGACATTACAGCCATTACAGTTAGACATTACAGACATTACAGTTAGACATTACAGACATTGCAGTTAGACATTACAGACATTACAGTTAGACATTACAGACATTGCAGTTAGACATTACAGACATTGCAGTTAGACATTACAGGCATTACAGTTAGACATTACAGACATTACAGTTAGACATTACAGCCATTACAGTTAGACATTACAGGCATTACAGTTAGACATTACAGACATTACAGTTAGACATTACAGACATTGCAGTTAGACATTACAGGCATTACAGTTAGACATTACAGACATACAGCATTGCAGTTAGACATTACAGCCATTACAGTTAGACATTACAGACATTACAGTTAGACATTACAGACATTACAGTTAGACATTACAGCCATTACAGTTAGACATTACAGCCATTACAGTTAGACATTACAGACATTACAGTTAGACATTACAGACATTACAGTTAGACATTACAGCCATTGCAGTTAGACATTACAGTTAGACATTACAGACATTGCAGTTAGACATTACAGCATTACAGTTAGACATTACAGCATTACAGTTAGACATTACAGACATTACAGTTAGACATTACAGCATTACAGTTAGACATTACAGACATTGCAGTTAGACATTACAGCATTACAGTTAGACATTACAGTTAGACATACAGACATTACAGTTAGACATTACAGACATTACAGTTAGACATTACAGACATTACAGTTAGACATACAGCATTACAGTTAGACATTACAGACATTACAGTTAGACATTACAGCCATTACAGTTAGACATTACAGCCATTACAGTTAGACATTACAGACATTGCAGTTAGACATTACAGCCATTACAGTTAGACATTACAGCATTACAGTTAGACATTACAGACATTACAGTTAGACATTACAGACATTGCAGTTAGACATTACAGACATTACAGTTAGACATTACAGCATTACAGTTAGACATTACAGACATTACAGTTAGACATTACAGCATTACAGTTAGACATTACAGACATTGCAGTTAGACATTACAGACATTACAGTTAGACATTACAGCCATTACAGTTAGACATTACAGCATTACAGTTAGACATTACAGTTAGACAATACAGACATTGCAGTTAGACATTACAGACATTACAGTTAGACATTACAGACATTACAGTTAGACATTACAGACATTACAGTTAGACATTACAGACATTACAGTTAGACATTACAGCATTACAGTTAGACATTACAGACATTGCAGTTAGACATTACAGACATTACAGTTAGACATTACAGCATACAGTTAGACATTACAGTTAGACATACAGACATTACAGTTAGACATTACAGCATACAGTTAGACATTACAGCATTACAGTTAGACATTACAGACATTACAGTTAGACATTACAGCATTACAGTTAGACATTACAGACATTACAGTTAGACATTACAGCATTACAGTTAGACATTACAGACATTACAGTTAGACATTACAGTTAGACATTACAGACATTACAGTTAGACATTACAGACATTACAGTTAGACATACAGCATTACAGTTAGACATTACAGACATTACAGTTAGACATTACAGCATTACAGTTAGACATTACAGCATTACAGTTAGACATTACAGACATTACAGTTAGACATTACAGACATTACAGTTAGACATTACAGACATTGCAGTTAGACATTACAGGCATTACAGTTAGACATTACAGTTAGACATACAGACATACAGTTAGACATTACAGACATTACAGTTAGACATTACAGCCATTACAGTTAGACATTACAGCATTACAGTTAGACATTACAGACATTGCAGTTAGACATTACAGCATTACAGTTAGACATTACAGACATTACAGTTAGACATTACAGCATTACAGTTAGACATTACAGCATTACAGTTAGACATTACAGACATTACAGTTAGACATTACAGCATTACAGTTAGACATTACAGCATTACAGTTAGACATTACAGACATTACAGTTAGACATTACAGACATTACAGTTAGACATTACAGCATTACAGTTAGACATTACAGCATTCAGTTAGACATTACAGACATTACAGTTAGACATTACAGCCATTACAGTTAGACATTACAGACATTACAGTTAGACATTACAGACATTACAGTTAGACATTACAGCATTACAGTTAGACATTACAGCATTACAGTTAGACATTACAGACATTGCAGTTAGACATTACAGACATTACAGTTAGACATTACAGTTAGACATACAGACATTACAGTTAGACATTACAGCATTACAGTTAGACATTACAGACATTACAGTTAGACATTACAGACATTACAGTTAGACATTACAGACATTACAGTTAGACATTACAGACATTACAGTTAGACATTACAGCATTACAGTTAGACATTACAGACATTGCAGTTAGACATTACAGACATTACAGTTAGACATTACAGCATTACAGTTAGACATTACAGACATTACAGTTAGACATTACAGCATTCAGTTAGACATTACAGCATTACAGTTAGACATTACAGACATTACAGTTAGACATTACAGACATTACAGTTAGACATTACAGACATTACAGTTAGACATTACAGACATTACAGTTAGACATTACAGCATACAGTTAGACATTACAGACATTACAGTTAGACATTACAGGCATTACAGTTAGACATTACAGACATTGCAGTTAGACATTACAGGCATTACAGTTAGACATTACAGTTAGACATTACAGACATTGCAGTTAGACATTACAGACATTACAGTTAGACATTACAGTTAGACATTACAGACATTACAGTTAGACATTACAGGCATTACAGTTAGACATTACAGCCATTACAGTTAGACATTACAGACATTGCAGTTAGACATTACAGGCATTACAGTTAGACATTACAGCCAATACAGTTAGACATTACAGACATTGCAGTTAGACATTACAGCCATTACAGTTAGACATTACAGACATTACAGTTAGACATTACAGCATTACAGTTAGACATTACAGCATTACAGTTAGACATTACAGCATTACAGTTAGACATTACAGACATTGCAGTTAGACATTACAGACATTACAGTTAGACATTACAGCCATTACAGTTAGACATTACAGCCATTACAGTTAGACATTACAGGCATTACAGTTAGACATTACAGACATTGCAGTTAGACATTACAGCCATTACAGTTAGACATTACAGTTAGACATTACAGACATTACAGTTAGACATTACAAGCATTACAGTTAGACATTACAGACATTGCAGTTAGACATTACAGCATTACAGTTAGACATTACAGACATTGCAGTTAGACATTACAGACATTACAGTTAGACATTACAGGCATTACAGTTAGACATTACAGACATTGCAGTTAGACATTACAGTTAGACATTACAGACATTGCAGTTAGACATTACAGACATTACAGTTAGACATTACAGACATTGCAGTTAGACATTACAGACATTACAGTTAGACATTACAGCATTCAGTTAGACATTACAGACATTACAGTTAGACATTACAGCATTACAGTTAGACATTACAGCATTACAGTAGACATTACAGTTAGACATTACAGACATTACAGTTAGACATTACAGCCATTACAGTTAGACATTACAGACATTACAGTTAGACATTACAGACATTACAGTTAGACATTACAGTTAGACATTACAGACATTACAGTTAGACATTACAGACATTGCAGTTAGACATTACAGGCATTACAGTTAGACATTACAGTTAGACATTACAGACATTACAGTTAGACATTACAGTCATTACAGTTAGACATTACAGCCATTACAGTTAGACATTACAGACATTGCAGTTAGACATTACAGCATTACAGTTAGACATTACAGACATTGCAGTTAGACATTACAGTTACATTAGACATTACAGTTAGACATTACAGCATTACAGTTAGACATTACAGGCATTACAGTTAGACATTACAGACATTGCAGTTAGACATTACAGACATTACAGTTAGACATTACAGTTAGACATTACAGACATTACAGTTAGACATTACAGACATTGCAGTTAGACATTACAGACATTACAGTTAGACATTACAGTTAGACATTACAGACATTACAGTTAGACATTACAGACATTGCAGTTAGACATTACAGACATTACAGTTAGACATTACAGGCATTACAGTTAGACATTACAGACATTACAGTTAGACATTACAGACATTGCAGTTAGACATTACAGCCATTACAGTTAGACATTACAGCATTGCAGTTAGACATTACAGACATTACAGTTAGACATTACAGTTAGACATTACAGACATTACAGTTAGACATTACAGGCATTACAGTTAGACATTACAGGCATTACAGTTAGACATTACAGACATTACAGTTAGACATTACAGGCATTACAGTTAGACATTACAGCCATTACAGTTAGACATTACAGACATTACAGTTAGACATTACAGGCATTACAGTTAGACATTACAGACATTGCAGTTAGACATTACAGACATTACAGTTAGACATTACAGTTAGACATTACAGACATTGCAGTTAGACATTACAGGCATTACAGTTAGACATTACAGACATTACAGTTAGACATTACAGGCATTACAGTTAGACATTACAGACATTACAGTTAGACATTACAGGCATTACAGTTAGACATTACAGACATTACAGTTAGACATTACAGACATTGCAGTTAGACATTACAGACATTACAGTTAGACATTACAGGCATTACAGTTAGACATTACAGGCATTACAGTTAGACATTACAGACATTGCAGTTAGACATTACAGGCATTACAGTTAGACATTACAGTTAGACATTACAGACATTACAGTTAGACATTACAGGCATTACAGTTAGACATTACAGGCATTACAGTTAGACATTACAGACATTGCAGTTAGACATTACAGGCATTACAGTTAGACATTACAGCCATTACAGTTAGACATTACAGACATTACAGTTAGACATTACAGACATTACAGTTAGACATTACAGACATTGCAGTTAGACATTACAGACATTGCAGTTAGACATTACAGTCATTACAGTTAGACATTACAGTTAGACATAACAGACATTACAGTTAGACATTACAGACATTACAGTTAGACATTACAGCATTACAGTTAGACATTACAGACATTACAGTTAGACATTACAGACATTACAGTTAGACATTACAGGCATTGCAGTTAGACATTACAGACATTACAGTTAGACATTACAGACATTACAGTTAGACATTACAGACATTACAGTTAGACATTACAGACATTGCAGTTAGACATTACAGGCATTACAGTTAGACATTACAGTTAGACATAACAGACATTGCAGTTAGACATTACAGACATTACAGTTAGACATTACAGGCATTACAGTTAGACATTACAGACATTACAGTTAGACATTACAGACATTACAGTTAGACATTACAGACATTACAGTTAGACATTACAGGCATTACAGTTAGACATTACAGTTAGACATTACAGACATTACAGTTAGACATTACAGGCATTACAGTTAGACATTACAGACATTGCAGTTAGACATTACAGGCATTACAGTTAGACATTACAGTTAGACATAGCAGACATTGCAGTTAGACATTACAGGCATTACAGTTAGACATTACAGACATTACAGCATTACAGTTAGACATTACAGACATTACAGTTAGACATTACAGGCATTACAGTTAGACATTACAGCCATTACAGTTAGACATTACAGACATTGCAGTTAGACATTACAGACATTACAGTTAGACATTACAGTTAGACATTACAGACATTGCAGTTAGACATTACAGGCATTACAGTTAGACATTACAGTTAGACATTACAGACATTACAGTTAGACATTACAGGCATTACAGTTAGACATTACAGGCATTACAGTTAGACATTACAGACATTACAGTTAGACATTACAGCATTACAGTTAGACATTACAGCATGCAGTTAGACATTACAGACATTACAGTTAGACATTACAGACATTGCAGTTAGACATTACAGCATTACAGTTAGACATTACAGCATTCAGTTAGACATTACAGCATTACAGTTAGACATTACAGCATTACAGTTAGACTACAGCATTACAGTTAGACATTACAGACATTACAGTTAGACATTACAGACATTACAGTTAGACATTACAGACATTACAGTTAGACATTACAGACATTACAGTTAGACATTACAGCATTACAGTTAGACATTACAGCATTGCAGTTAGACATTACAGACATTACAGTTAGACATTACAGACATTACAGTTAGACATTACAGACATTGCAGTTAGACATAACAGACATTACAGTTAGACATTACAGACATTACAGTTAGACATTACAGCCATTACAGTTAGACATTACAGACATTACAGTTAGACATTACAGCCATTACAGTTAGACATTACAGACATTGCAGTTAGACATTACAGACATTACAGTTAGACATTACAGACATTACAGTTAGACATTACAGACATTACAGTTAGACATTACAGACATTGCAGTTAGACATTACAGGCATTACAGTTAGACATTACAGTTAGACATTACAGACATTGCAGTTAGACATTACAGGCATTACAGTTAGACATTACAGTTAGACATTACAGACATTACAGTTAGACATTACAGCCATTACAGTTAGACATTACAGACATTACAGTTAGACATTACAGCCATTACAGTTAGACATTACAGACATTGCAGTTAGACATTACAGGCATTACAGTTAGACATTACAGACATTACAGTTAGACATTACAGACATTGCAGTTAGACATTACAGACATTACAGTTAGACATTACAGCCATTACAGTTAGACATTACAGACATTGCAGTTAGACATTACAGGCATTACAGTTAGACATTACAGTTAGACATAGCAGACATTACAGTTAGACATTACAGGCATTACAGTTAGACATTACAGTTAGACATTACAGTTAGACATTACAGACATTACAGTTAGACATTACAGACATTACAGTTAGACATTACAGGCATTACAGTTAGACATTACAGGCATTACAGTTAGACATTACAGACATTGCAGTTAGACATTACAGGCATTACAGTTAGACATTACAGTTAGACATTACAGACATTACAGTTAGACATTACAGACATTGCAGTTAGACATTACAGGCATTACAGTTAGACATTACAGCCATTACAGTTAGACATTACAGACATTGCAGTTAGACATTACAGACATTACAGTTAGACATTACAGCATTGCAGTTAGACATTACAGACATTACAGTTAGACATTACAGTTAGACATTACAGACATTGCAGTTAGACATTACAGACATTACAGTTAGACATTACAGTTAGACATTACAGACATTACAGTTAGACATTACAGACATTACAGTTAGACATTACAGCCATTACAGTTAGACATTACAGCATTACAGTTAGACATTACAGACATTACAGTTAGACATTACAGACATTACAGTTAGACATTACAGCATTACAGTTAGACATTACAGACATTACAGTTAGACATTACAGACATTGCAGTTAGACATTACAGCATTACAGTTAGACATTACAGCATTGCAGTTAGACATTACAGACATTACAGTTAGACATTACAGCATTACAGTTAGACATTACAGACATTGCAGTTAGACATTACAGACATTACAGTTAGACATTACAGCATTACAGTTAGACATTACAGCATTACAGTTAGACATTACAGCATTACAGTTAGACATTACAGCCATTACAGTTAGACATTACAGGCATTACAGTTAGACATTACAGACATTGCAGTTAGACATTACAGACATTACAGTTAGACATTACAGCTATTACAGTTAGACATTACAGACATTACAGTTAGACATTACAGCCATTACAGTTAGACATTACAGCATTACAGTTAGACATTACAGACATTGCAGTTAGACATTACAGGCATTACAGTTAGACATTACAGCCAATACAGTTAGACAATACAGGCATTACAGTTAGACATTACAGCCAATACAGTTAGACATTACAGACATTGCAGTTAGACATTACAGGCATTACAGTTAGACATTACAGTTAGACATAACAGACATTGCAGTTAGACATTACAGCATTACAGTTAGACATTACAGCATTACAGTTAGACATTACAGACATTACAGTTAGACATTACAGCCATTACAGTTAGACATTACAGGCATTACAGTTAGACATTACAGACATTGCAGTTAGACATTACAGGCATTACAGTTAGACATTACAGCCATTACAGTTAGACATTACAGGCATTACAGTTAGACATTACAGTTAGACATTACAGACATTACAGTTAGACATTACAGGCATTACAGTTAGACATTACAGACATTGCAGTTAGACATTACAGACATTACAGTTAGACATTACAGGCATTACAGTTAGACATTACAGGCATTACAGTTAGACATTACAGGCATACAGACATTACAGTTAGACATTACAGACATTACAGTTAGACATTACAGGCATTACAGTTAGACATTACAGCCATTACAGTTAGACATTACAGACATTGCAGTTAGACATTACAGGCATTACAGTTAGACATTACAGCCATTACAGTTAGACATTACAGACATTGCAGTTAGACATTACAGACATTACAGTTAGACATTACAGTTAGACATAACAGACATTACAGTTAGACATTACAGGCATTACAGTTAGACATTACAGGCATTACAGTTAGACATTACAGACATTACAGTTAGACATTACAGACATTACAGTTAGACATTACAGACATTACAGTTAGACATTACAGACATTACAGTTAGACATTACAGACATTGCAGTTAGACATTACAGGCATTACAGTTAGACATTACAGTTAGACATTACAGACATTGCAGTTAGACATTACAGGCATTACAGTTAGACATTACAGTTAGACATTACAGACATTACAGTTAGACATTACAGACATTACAGTTAGACATTACAGCCATTACAGTTAGACATTACAGACATTACAGTTAGACATTACAGGCATTACAGTTAGACATTACAGACATTACAGTTAGACATTACAGACATTGCAGTTAGACATTACAGGCATTACAGTTAGACATTACAGACATTGCAGTTAGACATTACAGACATTACAGTTAGACATTACAGACATTACAGTTAGACATTACAGCATTACAGTTAGACATTACAGACATTACAGTTAGACATTACAGACATTACAGTTAGACATTACAGCCATTACAGTTAGACATTACAGACATTGCAGTTAGACATTACAGGCATTACAGTTAGACATTACAGCCATTACAGTTAGACATTACAGACATTACAGTTAGACATTACAGACATTACAGTTAGACATTACAGCCATTACAGTTAGACATTACAGACATTACAGTTAGACATTACAGGCATTACAGTTAGACATTACAGACATTGCAGTTAGACATTACAGACATTACAGTTAGACATTACAGGCATTACAGTTAGACATTACAGACATTACAGTTAGACATTACAGACATTGCAGTTAGACATTACAGGCATTACAGTTAGACATTACAGTTAGACATAACAGACATTACAGTTAGACATTACAGGCATTACAGTTAGACATTACAGACATTACAGTTAGACATTACAGACATTACAGTTAGACATTACAGACATTACAGTTAGACATTACAGACATTACAGTTAGACATTACAGGCATTACAGTTAGACATTACAGACATTACAGTTAGACATAACAGACATTACAGTTAGACATTACAGCCATTACAGTTAGACATTACAGACATTGCAGTTAGACATTACAGACATTACAGTTAGACATTACAGCCATTGCAGTTAGACATTACAGGCATTACAGTTAGACATTACAGTTAGACATAACAGACATTGCAGTTAGACATTACAGGCATTACAGTTAGACATTACAGCCAATACAGTTAGACATTACAGACAGTTAGACATTACAGACATTACAGTTAGACATTACAGCCATTACAGTTAGACATTACAGACATTGCAGTTAGACATTACAGACATTACAGTTAGACATTACAGGCATTACAGTTAGACATTACAGACATTACAGTTAGACATTACAGGCATTACAGTTAGACATTACAGACATTGCAGTTAGACATTACAGGCATTACAGTTAGACATTACAGTTAGACATAACAGACATTACAGTTAGACATTACAGACATTACAGTTAGACATTACAGCCATTACAGTTAGACATTACAGACATTGCAGTTAGACATTACAGACATTACAGTTAGACATTACAGACATTACAGTTAGACATTACAGCCATTACAGTTAGACATTACAGCATTACAGTTAGACATTACAGACATTACAGTTAGACATTACAGGCATTACAGTTAGACATTACAGACATTACAGTTAGACATTACAGACATTACAGTTAGACATTACAGACATTACAGTTAGACATTACAGACATTACAGTTAGACATTACAGCCATTACAGTTAGACATTACAGGCATTACAGTTAGACATTACAGACATTGCAGTTAGACATTACAGGCATTACAGTTAGACATTACAGTTAGACATTACAGACATTACAGTTAGACATTACAGCCATTACAGTTAGACATTACAGCATTACAGTTAGACATTACAGACATTACAGTTAGACATTACAGACATTGCAGTTAGACATTACAGGCATTACAGTTAGACATTACAGCCATTACAGTTAGACATTACAGACATTACAGTTAGACATTACAGACATTGCAGTTAGACATTACAGGCATTACAGTTAGACATTACAGCCATTACAGTTAGACATTACAGACATTACAGTTAGACATTACAGTTAGACATTACAGCCATTGCAGTTAGACATTACAGACATTACAGTTAGACATTACAGGCATTACAGTTAGACATTACAGCCATTACAGTTAGACATTACAGACATTGCAGTTAGACATTACAGCCATTACAGTTAGACATTACAGACATTGCAGTTAGACATTACAGGCATTACAGTTAGACATTACAGTTAGACATAACAGACATTACAGTTAGACATTACAGGCATTACAGTTAGACATTACAGCCATTACAGTTAGACATTACAGACATTACAGTTAGACATTACAGTTAGACATTACAGACATTACAGTTAGACATTACAGCATTACAGTTAGACATTACAGGCATTACAGTTAGACATTACAGACATTACAGTTAGACATTACAGCCATTACAGTTAGACATTACAGACATTACAGTTAGACATTACAGACATTGCAGTTAGACATTACAGGCATTACAGTTAGACATTACAGTTAGACATAGCAGACATTACAGTTAGACATTACAGGCATTACAGTTAGACATTACAGCCATTACAGTTAGACATTACAGACATTACAGTTAGACATTACAGCCATTACAGTTAGACATTACAGCCATTACAGTTAGACATTACAGACATTGCAGTTAGACTTTACAGTTAGACATTACAGTTAGACATTACAGACATTGCAGTTAGACATTACAGGCATTACAGTTAGACATTACAGGCATTACAGTTAGACATTACAGACATTACAGTTAGACATTACAGACATTACAGTTAGACATTACAGCCATTACAGTTAGACATTACAGCCAATACAGTTAGACATTACAGACATTGCAGTTAGACATTACAGTTAGACATTACAGCCATTGCAGTTAGACATTACAGGCATTACAGTTAGACATTACAGTTAGACATTACAGACATTGCAGTTAGACATTACAGGCATTACAGTTAGACATTACAGTTAGACATAACAGACATTACAGTTAGACATTACAGGCATTACAGTTAGACATTACAGCCATTACAGTTAGACATTACAGACATTGCAGTTAGACATTACAGACATTACAGTTAGACATTACAGCCAATACAGTTAGACATTACAGACATTACAGTTAGACATTACAGACATTACAGTTAGACATTACAGACATTACAGTTAGACATTACAGACATTGCAGTTAGACATTACAGGCATTACAGTTAGACATTACAGGCATTACAGTTAGACATTACAGACATTACAGTTAGACATTACAGACATTGCAGTTAGACATTACAGGCATTACAGTTAGACATTACAGTTAGACATTACAGACATTGCAGTTAGACATTACAGGCATTACAGTTAGACATTACAGTTAGACATAACAGACATTACAGTTAGACATTACAGGCATTACAGTTAGACATTACAGCCATTACAGTTAGACATTACAGACATTGCAGTTAGACATTACAGACATTACAGTTAGACATTACAGGCATTACAGTTAGACATTACAGACATTGCAGTTAGACATTACAGACATTACAGTTAGACATTACAGACATTACAGTTAGACATTACAGACATTGCAGTTAGACATTACAGGCATTACAGTTAGACATTACAGGCATTACAGTTAGACATTACAGACATTACAGTTAGACATTACAGACATTACAGTTAGACATTACAGACATTACAGTTAGACATTACAGACATTGCAGTTAGACATTACAGGCATTACAGTTAGACATTACAGCCATTACAGTTAGACATTACAGACATTGCAGTTAGACATTACAGGCATTACAGTTAGACATTACAGCCATTACAGTTAGACATTACAGACATTGCAGTTAGACATTACAGGCATTACAGTTAGACATTACAGCCATTACAGTTAGACATTACAGACATTGCAGTTAGACATTACAGACATTACAGTTAGACATTACAGACATTACAGTTAGACATTACAGCCATTACAGTTAGACATTACAGGCATTACAGTTAGACATTACAGACATTACAGTTAGACATTACAGACATTGCAGTTAGACATTACAGGCATTACAGTTAGACATTACAGACATTGCAGTTAGACATTACAGGCATTACAGTTAGACATTACAGTTAGACATTACAGACATTACAGTTAGACATTACAGTTAGACATTACAGCCATTACAGTTAGACATTACAGACATTACAGTTAGACATTACAGGCATTACAGTTAGACATTACAGCCATTACAGTTAGACATTACAGACATTACAGTTAGACATTACAGTTAGACATAACAGACATTGCAGTTAGACATTACAGGCATTACAGTTAGACATTACAGCCATTGCAGTTAGACATTACAGACATTACAGTTAGACATTACAGTTAGACATAACAGACATTGCAGTTAGACATTACAGGCATTACAGTTAGACATTACAGCCATTACAGTTAGACATTACAGACATTACAGTTAGACATTACAGGCATTACAGTTAGACATTACAGGCATTACAGTTAGACATTACAGACATTACAGTTAGACATTACAGACATTACAGTTAGACATTACAGCCAATACAGTTAGACATTACAGACATTGCAGTTAGACATTACAGGCATTACAGTTAGACATTACAGTTAGACATAACAGACATTGCAGTTAGACATTACAGGCATTACAGTTAGACATTACATTTAGACATTACAGACATTACAGTTAGACATTACAGACATTGCAGTTAGACATTACAGGCATTACAGTTAGACATTACAGCCATTACAGTTAGACATTACAGACATTACAGTTAGACATTACAGACATTGCAGTTAGACATTACAGTTAGACATAACAGACATTGCAGTTAGACATTACAGGCATTACAGTTAGACATTACAGTTAGACATAACAGACATTGCAGTTAGACATTACAGGCATTACAGTTAGACATTACAGTTAGACATAACAGACATTGCAGTTAGACATTACAGGCATTACAGTTAGACATTACAGCCATTACAGTTAGACATTACAGACATTGCAGTTAGACATTACAGACATTACAGTTAGACATTACAGACATTGCAGTTAGACATTACAGGCATTACAGTTAGACATTACAGGCATTACAGTTAGACATTACAGACATTGCAGTTAGACATTACAGCCAATACAGTTAGACATTACAGCCATTACAGTTAGACATTACAGCCAATACAGTTAGACATTACAGACATTGCAGTTAGACATTACAGGCATTACAGTTAGACATTACAGTTAGACATAACAGACATTACAGTTAGACATTACAGGCATTACAGTTAGACATTACAGCCATTACAGTTAGACATTACAGACATTGCAGTTAGACATTACAGGCATTACAGTTAGACATTACAGCCAATACAGTTAGACATTACAGACATTGCAGTTAGACATTACAGACATTACAGTTAGACATTACAGACATTGCAGTTAGACATTACAGACATTACAGTTAGACATTACAGACATTGCAGTTAGACATTACAGACATTACAGTTAGACATTACAGACATTGCAGTTAGACATTACAGGCATTACAGTTAGACATTACAGGCATTACAGTTAGGCATTACAGTTAGACATTACAGTTAGACATTACAGACATTGCAGTTAGACATTACAGACATTACAGTTAGACATTACAGGCATTACAGTTAGACATTACAGACATTGCAGTTAGACATAACAGACATTACAGTTAGACATTACAGCCATTACAGTTAGACATTACAGACATTACAGTTAGACATTACAGCCATTACAGTTAGACATTACAGACATTGCAGTTAGACATTACAGGCATTACAGTTAGACATTACAGACATTGCAGTTAGACATTACAGGCATTACAGTTAGACATTACAGACATTGCAGTTAGACATTACAGACATTACAGTTAGACATTACAGTTAGACATTACAGACATTGCAGTTAGACATTACAGGCATTACAGTTAGACATTACAGCCATTACAGTTAGACATTACAGCCATTACAGTTAGACATTACAGACATTGCAGTTAGACATTACAGGCATTACAGTTAGACATTACAGCCATTACAGTTAGACATTACAGACATTGCAGTTAGACATTACAGACATTACAGTTAGACATAACAGACATTACAGTTAGACATTACAGACATTACAGTTAGACATTACAGACATTACAGTTAGACATTACAGACATTACAGTTAGACATAACAGACATTGCAGTTAGACATTACAGACATTACAGTTAGACATTACAGCCATTGCAGTTAGACATTACAGGCATTACAGTTAGACATTACAGACATTACAGTTAGACATTACAGACATTACAGTTAGACATTACAGGCATTACAGTTAGACATTACAGACATTGCAGTTAGACATTACAGGCATTACAGTTAGACATTACAGACATTACAGTTAGACATTACAGGCATTACAGTTAGACATTACAGCCATTACAGTTAGACATTACAGACATTGCAGTTAGACATTACAGGCATTACAGTTAGACATTACAGCCATTACAGTTAGACATTACAGACATTGCAGTTAGACATTACAGGCATTACAGTTAGACATTACAGCCAATACAGTTAGACATTACAGACATTGCAGTTAGACATTACAGTTAGACATTACAGTTAGACATTACAGACATTACAGTTAGACATTACAGGCATTACAGTTAGACATTACAGACATTACAGTTAGACATTACAGACATTGCAGTTAGACATTACAGCATTACAGTTAGACATTACAGCATTACAGTTAGACATAACAGACATTGCAGTTAGACATTACAGACATTACAGTTAGACATTACAGCCATTGCAGTTAGACATTACAGGCATTACAGTTAGACATTACAGTTAGACATAACAGACATTGCAGTTAGACATTACAGGCATTACAGTTAGACATTACAGACATTACAGTTAGACATTACAGGCATTACAGTTAGACATTACAGCCATTACAGTTAGACATTACAGACATTACAGTTAGACATTACAGACATTACAGTTAGACATTACAGACATTACAGTTAGACATTACAGACATTGCAGTTAGACATTACAGGCATTACAGTTAGACATTACAGTTAGACATTACAGACATTACAGTTAGACATTACAGGCATTACAGTTAGACATTACAGCATTACAGCCATTACAGTTAGACATTACAGACATTGCAGTTAGACATTACAGACATTACAGTTAGACATTACAGGCATTACAGACATTACAGTTAGACATTACAGACATTACAGTTAGACATTACAGGCATTACAGTTAGACATTACAGCCATTACAGTTAGACATTACAGGCATTACAGCCATTACAGTTAGACATTACAGACATTGCAGTTAGACATTACAGACATTACAGTTAGACATTACAGACATTACAGTTAGACATTACAGACATTACAGTTAGACATTACAGCCATTACAGTTAGACATTACAGACATTGCAGTTAGACATTACAGCCAATACAGTTAGACATTACAGACATTGCAGTTAGACATTACAGCCATTACAGTTAGACATTACAGCCATTGCAGTTAGACATTACAGACATTACAGTTAGACATAACAGACATTGCAGTTAGACATTACAGACATTACAGTTAGACATTACAGACATTGCAGTTAGACATTACAGACATTACAGTTAGACATTACAGACATTACAGTTAGACATTACAGTTAGACATTACAGTTAGACATTACAGACATTGCAGTTAGACATTACAGCCAATACAGTTAGACATTACAGACATTGCAGTTAGACATTACAGGCATTACAGTTAGACATTACAGACATTGCAGTTAGACATTACAGCCATTACAGTTAGACATTACAGGCATTACAGTTAGACATTACAGTTAGACATTACAGACATTGCAGTTAGACATTACAGCCATTGCAGTTAGACATTACAGGCATTGCAGTTAGACATTACAGTTAGACATAACAGACATTGCAGTTAGACATTACAGGCATTACAGTTAGACATTACAGTTAGACATTACAGACATTACAGTTAGACATTACAGGCATTACAGTTAGACATTACAGCCATTACAGTTAGACATTACAGCCATTACAGTTAGACATTACAGACATTGCAGTTAGACATTACAGGCATTACAGTTAGACATTACAGCCATTACAGTTAGACATTACAGACATTGCAGTTAGACATTACAGACATTACAGTTAGACATTACAGCCATTGCAGTTAGACATTACAGGCATTACAGTTAGACATTACAGTTAGACATAACAGACATTGCAGTTAGACATTACAGGCATTACAGTTAGACATAACAGACATTACAGTTAGACATTACAGACATTACAGTTAGACATTACAGGCATTACAGTTAGACATTACAGGCATTACAGCCATTACAGTTAGACATTACAGACATTGCAGTTAGACATTACAGGCATTACAGTTAGACATTACAGCCAATACAGTTAGACATTACAGTTAGACATTACAGACATTACAGTTAGACATTACAGGCATTACAGTTAGACATTACAGCCATTACAGTTAGACATTACAGACATTACAGTTAGACATTACAGCCATTACAGTTAGACATTACAGCCATTGCAGTTAGACATTACAGACATTACAGTTAGACATTACAGTTAGACATAACAGACATTACAGTTAGACATTACAGGCATTACAGTTAGACATTACAGTTAGACATTACAGACATTACAGTTAGACATTACAGACATTACAGTTAGACATTACAGACATTGCAGTTAGACATTACAGGCATTACAGTTAGACATTACAGCCATTACAGTTAGACATTACAGACATTACAGTTAGACATTACAGACATTACAGTTAGACATTACAGTTAGACATTACAGACATTACAGTTAGACATTACAGCCATTACAGTTAGACATTACAGCCATTACAGTTAGACATTACAGACATTGCAGTTAGACATTACAGACATTGCAGTTAGACATTTCAGACATTACAGATATTGCAGTTAGACATTACAGACATTACAGTTAGACATTACAGACATTGCAGTTAGACATTACAGGCATTACAGTTAGACATTACAGACATTACAGTTAGACATTACAGACATTACAGTTAGACATTACAGCCATTACAGTTAGACATTACAGGCATTACAGCCATTACAGTTAGACATTACAGACATTACAGTTAGACATTACAGACATTACAGTTAGTCATTACAGACATTACAGTTAGACATTACAGATATATATATACAGTATATACACATGATGGATCCCCTTTTGCCTTCAAAACTGCTTCAATTCTTCGTGGCATAGAGTCAATAAGGTGCTTAAAACATTTCTCAGATATTTTGGTCCATATAGACACGATAGCATCACGCATTTGCAGATTTGTCGGAGGCACATCTATGGATTCATTGTCATGTTTCAGAAACCAGTTTGAGATGATTTGAGCTTTGTGACATGGCACATTATCCTGCTGGAAGTAGCCATTAGGAGATGGGTACACTGTGGTCGTAAAGAAAGGGATGGACATAGTCAGCAACAATACTCAGGTAGGCTGTGGCTTTTAAACGATGCTCAATTGAGGGGCCCAAAGTGTGCCAAGAAAATATCCCTCACACCATTACACCACCACCACCAGCAGTCTGAACCGTAAATACAATGCAGGATGGATGCATGGTTTAATGTTCACTCCATATTCTGACCCCACCGTCTGAATGTCGCTGCAGAAATCGAGTCATTAGACGAAGCAGCATTTTTCCAGTCTTCTGTTGTTCGATTTTGGAGAGCCCATGTCGGTTGTAGCCTTAATTTCCTGTTCTTAGCTGACAGGAGTTGCATCAAGTGGGCACTTCTGCTACTGTAGCCCTTCTACTTGAAGGTTCTTTGAGTTACCATTGCCTTATCAGCTCGAACCAGTTTTGATATTTTCCTCTGACCTCTGTCATCAAAAAGAGATTTTAGCTCAGAGTACTACTGCTCACCGGATATTTCCTCTTTTTTTGGACCATTCTCTGTAAACCCTAGAGATGGTTGTGTGGGAAAATCTTAGTAGATTCAGTTTCTGAAATGCTCAAACCAGCCCATCTGGCATCAACAACTATGCCGCGTGAAAAAGTCACTTATATCACCTTTCTTCTCAACCCAGTCTCACGGCAGTTTGTGTAAATGTCACGTTATTTGAATCTATTGATTCGTGTTCACGGGGACGTTTTTCTCGTTTTTTACGTGTAAATGTCACGTTATTTTCTCGGGGAAAGGACGGCGGGAGACAGCTGGGAAACGGCCGAAAATGACGCTCCATAAGCCGGGAGGCGGCCCGCTGGAGACGCGCCACAATAAACGCCGGGAGACGGCTGGGATACGCCCGAAAATGATGCTACACAAGGTGGGAAGCGGCCGCAAGGCGGCCCGCTGGGGACGCGCCACAATAACGGGATGGCGGAGGTTGGGTTTAGGAGAAACCCATAGGGGAAAGGGCGCCTTATGCGCCGGGAGACGGCCGCCATGCCACAATAACACAAGGGACAAAAGACACCATCCCCGGGAAACAATGCACCACTCGCCAGACGCAAACCCCGCTCGCCCAGGTGAAAGTCCTGTGTTGTTTTACCCATCCACCACCCCGACCAAACTCCCTACGCGGATTTTCGGCTTTTTATATTACTCCCTAACATTTTCGTGCTGTGGACACGAAATATGCATCCCATTAAAATACATGTGACAACGTGACATTTATACGAACTGCCGTGAGACCGGGCTGTTCTCCATTCTGAACCTTGGTTTGAACTTGAGCAGATCATCTTGACTATGTCTACATGCCCAAATGTATTAAGCTACTGCCACGTGATTTTGATTCTATTCTGAAATCATTACAATCAGTGAAATACTCATGTTATATGTCAATTCTTAATTTTAAACAATTTCCACATTTTTACAAATTCTTGTTTGGAGATTTCAGCCCAGCTTTAATGTGTATGGGTTTTTGCCAAACCAAACTGTTAATGTTTTACATATTTTTTAGACTAATATCTTACTAATAAACCATATTAAAATTGCACGACTCACCCTGTGATCTAATGAACATAACTGTACCCAATGTGACACAGTTTTCACGAGTCTCAAGCTAAAGAACCAACTCAATATTTAATGGAAAACTGCAATTATTCTCCAGGCAGAAATGGTTCACACTGCTGCTTTTAAAGACACCTCTGCGCCGTGGTATAGTTATTGTTTTCAGCTATATTACAGAAGTAAGACAGAAGGCTCCGCTTATTCCCTCATTGCCATAGAAACTGGGTAGAAATGTAGCTTTCTCTGAAGATATCATTGGGGTTTGTTTGGCAGTGTAGTAGTGAGGCAGGCAGACACACACACACACACTACGAGGTGAAGGGGGAGGCTTAACAGACAGTGAATCTGTAATGCTTTGATGCTGTGCTCGGAGGAGGAAATACAGCAGCGTTAGGAATGGTATGTGGTGGAGTCCTATTAATCTGAATAGAAGATATTGGGAGCTAGAATCTGGTACATTGACTTTTGCTGCTATGTTGTAGTATAATCATACACTTATTTTATTATTTTAACTTTTCACTTTGATAGTATTTTGATGTTAATTTACTTTGAATAATTGACAATGACAATTATTTGTAGTGATCTATCACCTTTACTTTCAAATCAATTATGACTCACCCTAGGGGTAAACAAATTGGCATTTCCAGCATAGACTGTATATTAATGGACAGCGCATGTGTGACGTCACCCATTGGTTTGTGGAGATCTGCTATCCGTCACTGAGTTTGCCATTACTGGCGCAGCCATCCTGGTTGCGGATGTGACAATTTTAGACGAGAGGGAGGAGTGAGGGAGGAGCCCTTACACTCTACGTTACATTACACACTTTCACTTTCACATCATAGCCACGTCCTAAAACACCCCCTACTTTTCGCCGATTTTAAAATCAACGAGACCATAATTCAAAAAATGAACATCATTCTGTATTGCAGAAGACTTAAAACTAGCTATTGAGACCATAAACTCATTATGAAAATGTTTTACTCAGATAATAAATTAAGTGAGAAGTGGGTCACTTTCTCATAGACTTCTACAGAAACCGACTTCCTTTTGCAACCGCATGTCGCCCCCTGTTGGAATTCAGATAGAATGCAGGTTTAAGGCACTTCCGCATTTGCAGCACTTCGTTGAACCAGATGCGTTGTCCATTAATATTAAAGGGGTGGTTCAGAATTTTGGACATAGGACCTCATTTCCAAGTTAGCCAGTGTGTTATTTATCAGTGGAGACAGTTTTCAACACTTTTCATCCAGTCCTTCCAGTTGCAGAGTTCGCTGGTGCTAGGCTAGCGCAAGTCAACAGTATCTGCTAGCCTGCCATTAAAAGCAGTCTTACACACACCACAGTACACCCGAGGCAAATAAATTATAACGCTAGACTATTGATGTAAATGTCTGTTGATAGAATAATGTTAGAATTAAAACTACCCTTGCATCGCATTGCAATAGTTATACTTTGTTCCCTGTAGTTGGTAGCATAGGCTACAGCAGCGGCGGAGTGATATTACCTAGGCTACAGAAAAAGCCGGTTTACATGACAATCACGCAAGTTTATTTACCTGCCGCTGTGAGCTCCAACTAATTCCACTCTGCCAGGCTATAACTCACATAATGTTACCTGTAGATGAAAGCACACGGGCTAGCAATTTGCATGTAAACTGTCTGAGCTTCCATGACTTTTCTGTCAGCAATTACCTAAAGTTAGTAGTTAGCCTAGCCAGGTACCAAGAGTGTAGCTATACCGTTAGCTAACGTTGTCACTCTCCACAATGCATTGAACAGTAACGTTCCACTACCGTTGTCAGTCTCAATCTATCAGTAGTAGCTAGGCTAACGTTATGAAAGGGGCTAGCTTTATTAGCTAGAGTAGCCTACCGAAAGTTATTACCTGTTCATCAGTAGCTGTTGGTGCATCTAGAAAGACGGATGGAACCGCATTCGTTGTCAGTGACTTGTGGTCCTTTATATTACGGGGTTTTTCAAAGTCGTCTGGTCTAAAATGATCACTACACATTTGCCAGTTGAGTAGGGTCTCTCCGCCGGTATCTTGATGTCCAAGCCAGCAGCTACTAGGTTTCTCGACTGGAGTGCGCTTCTCTGTTTACTTTATGGTGCAGTACTACTAACCGGAGCTAAGTAAAATTCCGCCGCTGCTGAGAAACTAGTCCCTCCAAATGTAATGCGATCATTGAGATGCAAGGGTAGTTTTATTTCTGACATTATTCTATCAACAGACATTTACATCGGTAGTCTGGCGTTATACTTTATTTGCCTACTGTGTACTGTGGAGTGTTTAAGACTGCTTTTAATTGCAGGCTAGCAGATACTGTTGACTTGCGCTAGCCTAGCACCAGCGAACTCTGCAACTGGAAGGACTGGATGAAAAGTGTTGAAAACGGTCTCCACTGATAAATAACACACTGGCTAACTTGGAAATGAGGTCCTATGTCCAAAATTCTGAACCACCCCTTTAACAGTCTATGGTTGAATGATATGAGTGGTCTTAGTGGCATTAAATGTTTAAATGAAACATTGACATCCTCCCTTTGTGGACACATATTGTCTGTGTAGCCACAGCATGATATAGCTCATTCCTCTTGTGCCACAGAGCGCCGCCATTGTCCAAAAACTATTAAAAACACATTAGGGAGTCACGCTGTTGTACTTGGTGACATGTCCCTTTATAAAGAAGGGCACTGTAGTTTATTATGAGTTGATCCCACATACATCCTGCTACTGCCGTACTGCTTTTGTGGCTGAGTGCCAAACTGACAAACTTTTGCTTTTGGGTCTTTTCATGGGATTTCTTAAAAAATAGAGAATATTGCTAGGTTTATCCAGGCGGCTATGTTATTCATTAATAACACACTTTAGTATTACATGCACAACCATTCACAGAATCCTCGGTTCACTTATAGAATTTACTCTCAGCAGGAGCTGTAATCGAAATCTGTGTGTGGGCGCGATGGATGTGTTGGCATCTGTATTCAGATTCAGATTCAGCTTCAGATAACTTTATTAGTCTCCAAGAGGGCAATTCAGTTTTACAGCCAACCCATCCATTAAGGGTTAAACTTAAAAAGTGCATTAAAAATTGCATTAGCACGCAATGTATATAATGTAATGTTATAAAATAATAAATTAAAATAAACAATAAATAGTACTGCAGCAGTCATACATCCCCCTGTATACAGATGCTTCTCTCTCTCCCATAACATCCACACATTTACACATGACCCAATCATTACACACACCCACACCTGCCCACCCACCCACACACACACACACACACACACACACACACACACACACACACACACACACACACACACACATTTTCACATTCACCTGCCAGTGACGGAACAGAGCAGCGGAGTGCAAGAACCAGTTTTGTTATAGTTATGTGTTTTCATTTAACAGTCTTATAGCAGAGGGAATGAATGAGTTGGCATAGCAGTTAGTTTTCCGTATTGGCACATAGTACCGCCGACCTGACTGCATGATAACAAATCCATTACTGTGTACATGATCTGGTTGGCACAGTATTCTGTCTGCTTTCTGGACAACTTGTGTTTTCCAGAGAGAACAGAGATCTTTTAACTGGGTACCAGTGATTTTTGAGCATACCTTAACAATGTGTCGCTCAAGCTCTTTTTGTCTTTCACGGATAGTCCATTAAACCAACATAAGAAAGAAAATGTTAATAGGCTCTCAATGAAGGCTTGATAAAATGTGCATAGAATTCTTTTACAGACCCCAAAAGAGTTAATCTTCCTCAGTAGGTATATTCTTTGGTTTGCTCGCTTAATAATGCTATCAGTGTTCTCACTGAATTTCAGTTATGAGTCAAACACTGTGCCAACATCTGTATGTCTGCACACGTGCTTATGTGTATTGCTATTTCATGCAAATTTTGTACCCATGTGTGTGTATTTGCAATTATGCATTTAGCTGGAATGCATTTGGATGTGCATGGTTGTGTGTGTGTTCTCTCAGCGAAGATAACAGTTTGGCTGGAATTGTTCTGTGTGCGTGCGTGCGTGCGTGCGTGCGTGCATGCGTGTGTGTGATGTCCCGTCCAATGTAAGACGCAAATGTATTTGGCTGGAATTGTTTAGTGTTAGCGTGTGCATGCTTGTGTGTGTGTGTGTGTGTGTGTGTGTGTGTGTGTTTGTGATGTCCCCTCGGGGTATGAATTAGCTTGCGGTGTAAAGGCCATGCTTCACGCTGAGACAGAACTCTGATCAACTGTGTCGAAAAGACGGATAATGTTAAACTTCTCCTCTCCCCTCTCTCATTATTTACATAGACTCCAGCCCTCCTCCTCCTCCCTTCCTCCCCTTTTCCCATCTCCACAGCTACCATCCCTCCCACCCCTCCTCTGTTCTTTCATCTCTCTATGTCCACTTTTCCAATGTTCTCACTGCCCTTTTTTCCCTCATCCATCCAAGACATCTGTCACTGTTATTTTTATTTTATTTTTTACATTTCATACAGTGTACAATTAATTGATTAATAAAAAAACAAAATTGATAATGTAAGCAATCTCTAGTTGCAGCCCTGAACTTTTACACTTTTACACTAGTTATTTTCTCTCCTCTGTCCCTACAATGATCTGCATTTATCAGTGCAGGGGTGATGCTGCTGGGAGTGCATGCTCCTTTGGTTCACATTTATCCTCTACACCCCCACAAACACACACTTACACACAGGCACAAACACACACTAATAGCCGCTGTCTAGCTCTCTGCCTTATTATCACTCTACTCCTGCTCACATCAGCTCATCTTCTCCCAGTCTCCAATTTTTTCTTTCTCAGTTCCACATCTTCCTCTCCCCCTCTCTGTCTTGTTGTTCTGCAAGCAAGAGAAAGAGGGGGGAGATGCTGCTAGCCAGAGAGAGAGAGAGAGAGAGTGAGGGAAAGAATGAGGGGGAGAGGGGGGGATAGAGAGAGGGAGAGAGAGGATAGACAGGGAGAGAGAGAGGGGGAGAAAGAGAGAGAGGTGGAGGAGGGGAGGGAGAGAGAGAGAGAGAGAGAGAGAGAGAGAGAGAGAGAGAGAGAGAGAGACACACACACACACACACACACACACACACACACACACACACTGGAGAGGACGCAAGAGCGAGCCAACGGGTGAAGTGCGCGTGCTCTGTCACCGCCGCTGCTGCTTCAGAGGAGAGAAGCCGTTTATTCAGCTGCTGAATGAGGGACGGAACGGAGGGACCTATGAACAGATAGAGGGATGAGTGAGTGAATGAGTGAGTGAATGAACGGATCCCAACCTGGGCTTCTTCCAGAGTACCGAGCCGGTGAGAAGACACAAACAACGTGTGTATTTTACTATTGTTATTAATTTGAATTGATTATGCATTTATTGTGATTGTTTTACTGTCGTGTTGCCCTACGTTAACCGTGTGTGTGACAGGAGACAATCGTTAAGTGTACACATAGCCTATGTGAAGCGCGAGGATTTTGCCAATCCTGTTAATTGCAGCGGGTGGTGCAATTTGCACAGATCGGTGCGTGCGTGCGTAAATAAGGAGCACGGAACCTGTCAGGGTGAGATCCGGCGAGGGTGAACGGGAGAGGAGAGAAAGTGATCGTATAGCTCAGGGAGAGATCGCGAAGGGATCAACCGGACAGCCATGCGTGCCCGGGGGTCTCTCTCAGGTGTGTGCGACACCGCGGAGCCCTGCCCTGGCCCTGTTCAGTATACCGCTCCAATTAAGCATTTAGCCAACGCACAGTCTCCACCAGAGAGGCTCGCGGGAGAACGGTGCGTGACATTCCCCCCAAAGCTACAGGGGTAGTCTATAACCCTGGAACCGCGCCGAGCGGGGCTGTGGAGCGCGCAGGCTGTAATGCCGCTGGCCGGGGAGGGAGAATGAAATTATAGGGTCAGGGATAGTGAACGCATCCGGGTCTGGAGGGACTGCGCACCCGGTCAGGGTGCACGAGAGGCTAGGCAATGGAAACAATTGAAGCCAAATAGGATATGTATGAGAATGTGATGCTGAAGAAGGAAATAACGGTGATTAACGATGATGATGATGAAATTGAAATGCACAATAGCAGTTAAATGAATTATTTCATACAGATTGAAGCCCTATTCTCTTTATAGAGATAATAATGATTATGTGTAAATGCTGATGATGGGTGTGCTTGGAGTTATGATGATGATGATGATGATGATGATGATGATGATGATGATGGTCATAATGAGGATGATGTTACTGGTCATGATGATGATGGTGGTGGTTAGAGTTTTGATGATGATGGTACTGGTTTTAAATGGTTTATTAAATTTTCATCCTTTTTATTTCTCGTGTACAGTCGTCCTACAATCGTTTACACTTGCACCTTCTTATTATACCGTTTGATTGATTGGTGGAAATGGGTGGTATGCAGGTGGTGATGAGGAGGAGGAGCAGAATGATGGTCAAGATACTTTTTTTGATAATAAGCAGCATTGTAATGGTGATGAGAATGATATTAACGTTAATGTTAACGATGCTGATGATAATGATGGCATATGTAAAAGGTTTAATGATGATGACGACAGTGGTAGTTTTAAAATAATAGGCTCATGGCAGCATGATGATCATGATGATTATTAGGCCTTTTTTTATCAAGGATAAATAATTAACATAAAGATATGTCACCCTCTCAATAATTCAAACACACAATCTGTCTAAGGAAATGTAGGCTATAGACTAATTTGCATATCTCAAACCATTTTTCAGCTTCCACCAGCAACAATAAGTCTTTGTGTTAAGCAGTTTTGGGCATTTACTAACTGCAAGAGCCAATGTGGGCCATGCAGGATGGTGATACATGAGGCAACATTTTGGACAATTCAGACACGCAATTTTCAGCAACAAGCAAAGGGTCAAAAATGTATTCCGATTTTTGCTTGCAGCAGGATTATATGATATATTGATTAAAGGAAAATAAAAAGACACATTTTTTGAGTTAAGTCTTGGTTTATAAGCCATGACACAGAAACAACTTTTACAAGACAAGATGAATCTTTGTTGATGATTCAGAGTAAATTTCCGTTAGCATCTGTTTGAATTTATAAAAAAAGACAACCCACTCATTTTATGTATGTATTTGTGCTTTGGGCCTCTCCGCCAGATTTTGTTCCATCCGTCCAGTAATTCATCCTGGATGAGCTGTGTCTGTAAATAAAGTCCAGAGAATCCAAGGGGTTTGGAAGTAACACCACACTCATTTATTCATTATTTTGTTAGACGCCTAATCCTGGAAATGCCAATATTGACATTGATTTGGTCAGGCTTTTACATTTATAGTTCGCAACTAGGTATGTGTGTGCTTTTGTGTATGCACATAATGCATGCTGCCTCCGTAACAGCTAAGTCTCTGTGTGTTTGTGCTGCTTTCAAAAATATCCAAGACTTACTCTCTTTCTGTCTGTCGCTTCCTTTCCAGTGACTGTATCCTCATTTAATCCATTAATGACTTAAACAACATACTGACTTCCCCACTGGTGAAGGTGGTAACCCACATGTTGGCCTCTATTCTTGTCCATGTTAATCTGTATAGCTGGCACCGGTCTCTGGTTATTTGTGCTGTTACGATTACTGACCCAATGGATCCCGCTACTGTCATCATAGTGTGTCTGGCCAATAGCTGGGAGGGACAGGAAAGTCCCTGTGGTCATAATCCTCTTCTCTCTTGTGTGTGTTTGTGTGTGTGTTACATGCTGTTAGGTACTCTCAGTGGGAGGGGTGTTTAGCCCTGGTGATAGATGACTTGTGTTCTGAATGGTATCAGGGGGAAGAGGATGTTGATAACGACTGGGAAGTAGAAATAGAAGAAGGACTCATTTAGCCAGGAGGCTTCTGTAAAGGTTACCAGAGGAGAAATGACAATAGCATATATGATAGTTTTAGGTGTTTTAATTGAATGATACATAACATTTAAATGTTTAAGATCTAACCTATTCTTTTTTTACGGTCCCCTTATGGCCTCCAGGCCTTAAACTGTTCCTGATGGATGGATTACTTTACTGATTCCAAAAGTCATAATTTTTACATTCAGATATTCAACTATTGTCAATTCAAATTTACTTTGACATTGTTGTTGCTCTAGCTAACAGGAGCTAAACGGCTAAATTGGATAGCAGTTGTTGAGCTAGCTTGATTAGGGGAGAGGCAGGAGGCACGTACAGTAATTGGCTGAAAGGTGACAAGGCGATGAACTACACTCTCGTATGTCATAAAATAAAAATGTCATAAGGAAAAATGCCATTATAAAATAAAAGCAGACTTTTGAAAAAGTTCATTTTGGAAAACAAAATCTATAATGAGTGATCATTGAACTTTTAGTTCTCATCTCAAACTTTCTGACTGACTCGCCAACTCAATTTTAATTGTATGTGTGTTTGAAAAGTGGCCTGAATCTAAATTTAAAAAAGTCCAATGCATCTCCTTCATCTGTTTAGACTGCCACTTTAATCAGGATGATTTCGAGAGGCATTTTAATCTTACTGCGACCTAGCTGTGAGTCCCTCCTCAAGGCTTTAAAAAGCATGGCATCCTGCCTACAGGTTGATTAATTAAATCCCTATAACAATAGAATGTGAGGACAGTGATATATCATAGTGTTCACCTCTTCTCTGGCTGTGGCACAAAGTCGTTGGCCTATCCTGTTTTATTTTATGCAGTGTTTGACATTCATGGAAAGTGCTCAATATGCTGCCAGCTCTGCCCACGCTCCACATCACACATTGGCACCTGTTGGACTAGACTCTACTCTGACTGAAAGCCAAGGGTTGTGCTTATACTACCAAACCCCAAACTTTACAGTCAGTGGAGCAATTTGTTAAATTCAGCCATAAAATTAGAAAATTACCTAAAGCCTGATATACCTGGAAACAGTGGAAACGCTTTATATAATAGAAAAGTTAAAAATGTGTTTAACACAATGTGACAGAGGGCCTTAAAATGGAAGATCAAAGTAATGCACCTCAATCAAGTATTAAAGAAAAGTATACTCTGCTGAAAAAAAAATCCATAATTACTTACACAGAGGGCTGGAACAATATAAATTTCAGATTTATTCTGAGTGTAACACCCTCTGAGTTAAAAAAAAAAAAAAAAAAAAAACAATAAAGATGAGTAGTGCCGACCTAATTTCTCTCCTGGGCCAAACAGGTTGGCCGGGCCTCTCACATCATTCATTCCACTTAGTTTCCAATCACTCCCAGTGCACGTCTCAGGGATTCATTTGACACGTTTACTGCCAAATGGCGCGATTTCTAAGCTGGGCGGCAGTTTCTGATGTACCAACAGTGATCTCACTTGCACGGCAGACTGATTTGGCCCTCACATTTGTGTACCTCACTTAGTCCTTCAGAGGTAAAGCTTCAAATGATGAACTAATTCATTAGTAGCCTGTAGCAATGAATGCTGCATGCACAATTTTTACTTAGTCCTCATATTGACCAAACCAGAGAAGACAGTGGGATCTTGCAGTATTACTCCTCTCTCAGTTTGTAGTTGTGTTAAATCTGGGCTGCCTTGTATGGAAAACAAATAATTACAATTAATTATTTTGGTCAATATTGAAATCCCCATTATTAAATATGATTACTCATTGACTATCATCACTGTCACCCCACCAGATGATGTTTAAAGATAAGCTGGCTTATTGATATGCAGAGATGCTCGCCCAGCTGCTGCTGCTAAGAATAGAAAGCTCCAAGGTGGACTAGAGCCATTTGTTTTATGAATAACCTCAGCCTATCTCACACACACACACACACACACACACACACACACACACACACACACACACACACACACACACACCTGAACTGGCAGCAGCGTGTGTGAGTGATAGTAACTGTGTCTGTCGCTGTCTGTGTGATCCGTATGTGATGATTCACAGGGCAAACTGTCCCGGAGATGTTATTGTTGTCAGCGATGTTGTCGTTGTTGCCTTAAATTACTGTATTTTTTGGGGATGGCTTGATGCTTGGCAGCATGAGACAGTGCTAAGTGGAGAAAAGTGAATAAGGTGGTTATGATTTCTGAAAGATAGAGGAAGAAAAAAAAAAAGCAGCTTTTGTCCTTTTCTCAGTCGCTCTCGGAGGCCATATTCAGCACAATCTGCTCTTTTGAATTCATGAATGGGATGCATGATGTGAAATGGACAATCACAGACCTATCCAATCAACTGTGAAAATGGGCCCTGATGAAGAATGCGTTGACCTTTTTAAAGCTTTTCTGAGGGGACAGGCTTGAATAGGCATCCTGTGAAGTGAACAGTTTGTAGAAGGCATTGTGTGTTCCTTTTTTAAGGAGGGTTCTAAAGCATTGAAGTAGAATTGAGGTGAGCGTGAGCCTTTTTGAAGAAGCTACTGGTTGTCGAACAGATGAAGAACTTGTTTCTGACGCAGAGATCTATATTTTCTCTCTCTGTTTGTGACTCCCTCTACCTCTTTCTCTCCCTTCTCTGCCCTGTTATTTTTGGTTCTCTTTCCCTCTCAACCCTGTTTGTACAGCGTTCACTCTTTAATTTCATTTTCTCCTTTCTCTCTCTTTGTCCCTCTCTGCCTCTCTCTTTTTCTACCTCTTTCTGTATGTTACGGGATTTCTACCATGTGTATGTTTAGTGGGTTTGAACTGTTATTTACCACACTTCCTGCAACGCATTCCATTACCACCAGTACATACAATATGTAAAATGAAACTTAACAGATAAACTATTTGGCAACTCCCTGTTAAAACCTTTTTTTAGTTAAGTGTTCAAATTCTACATTACAACACATTTACTCCCAGAAAAATGTACTAGCAACAAGTGTTAACCTGTACCCTTTAAAATAAAAGTCCACCTAGGATTTTTCAGGAGATATATATAATGTCCTATTCATAAATAGCACCACAACATGCACGCTACTGCTACATGTTTGTGTGTGTCTGTTGCATACTGAAACAAAGGCACAGGAGTCCATCTTCATTACTGCTAATCACGACAACCTTGAAATGCTGTTATCACGGTACTTTTCAACTTTATAGATGCAGCACTTTCTTCCAATTAGTTTTCATGCTAAAATGGTAGCCTACAGTCTAGCAGTGTTGCAAAATATCTTAAAAAAATCTAATAAGGTGAGTGCAAAATCTGCAAATGAAAACTATGGCTTAATCAGACTATGCAAATCAATGCAGGCCTCCGCCGTCAAATTAGAGTGCAGAGCAGCATTAAATGGGTGGAGCATCAAGTGCATGAGACAGCCCCAACATTACAACTAAACATCCATACAATGCTCCCGTACCCCAAACCGCCAAAAACGGCACTATGTTGTGTATTATTTTCTGCCCCACTGCATGCAGTAATAACCTCATATAGCCACTCACACATACTATTATGAGAAGGTCCTGAAAAAAAGGATGATCAGATGTATATATTTTATTTGTTTTTTTTTAGCCACTTAGGGACAGCAGAACCAGCTGTAAACACAACATTATATAAACTTGATATGGTTTAACTGTTGGCAAATAATAACAACAATTACATATTTACACATCCAGCAGACACAGAACGATATTAGCATTTATTTGGAGTCGAGCTTTTGCCCACCCGATGAACATCCGCTCTCCTTTTAGCTCTGCTTTTTGGAATATGTGACTCTTTAGCTGCAGAAATGCTCCAATGTATTCACCAGCTAGTCGCTAACTTTAACTCAGTTTAATTATATTATAAATAGTCATTTGACGCATTGTTAATATATAAACATTTATTATTGCAGCAGCTTTAAATCAAATCAAATGCAGATATGGCGAGAAATCACGGTTTTCCTGAGGGGGGGGGGAAGAGTCCCAGCATTGGTCTGTGATTTATTATGACAGTAGAATGAGAATAGTTATATATTTTATTGTATATATTGTCCCCCCTGTTTTACTGTCACTTTCATTTCCTTCCCCCTCTTTCCACCTTGCTCTTTTGTTTCCCTCCTGTACAGTCGCTCCCACTCCCACATCTTTTTTTTTCTGATTACCTCCACTCTCGTCTTTATTACTCCTGTCTGTCCTTCTCTATCAGTCTCTCTCTCGTTCTATCACCTCATATCCCCAAATCCCCCTCTCTCTCTGGCTTTCTTCTCCTCCCCTCCCCTCTGTTTCCCAACGCACGCCATTACTCTCCATGGCCTCCTCACCTGGAGCCCTCTTCGGTCTGTCACTCCGCTCCTGGCTTGGTTACTACCTTTATCCTCTCTGCTTCACCCCTCTTCTGTCTTCTCTCTGTCCAATTTCCACCATCACTCCCATATGTCCTTATTACTGTCTCTTCCTGCCCAGCTCAACATCCTTTCAATCATTAGAGATCTTACCCTGTCCTGCCCTGTATCCTACATTACATTTCCTAATTTACTTTATCTTTATCTATCATTTAGTTCTCGTCCTTTCTGTCCTTGCTGTTTCTATCCTTCTCTTGCACAGTTATCTGTCACAGCAGCATAAACCCAAACCTAGCTTATATAATCTCATAAGAGTCCACACACACATACCAGCTGTCCAGCCACGTTGCATGCATGGCTGCGGGGAGTTTCGGCATGCAATGTTTGTGTGACGGTGTGTTCACGAGTGCACGCACGTGTGACTGTGAAATCTTTCAAGTGTCGGGTTTATTGGAGTGGGTGGTTTGTCTGTTTGTGTGTGTGTGTGTGTGTGTGTGTGTGTGTGTGTGTGTGTGTGTGTGTGTGTGTGTGTGTGTGTGTGTGTATGTTTGTGTGTGTGTGTGTGGAGGAAGGATGGTAGTGTCTGGTGGTTTTCTGATTGGTTTAAAGAAGGGATGAGGATCAGAAGCGATTAAAACAATACAAATATAATGAAGCAGGAGTGGACGACAGGCGCTCCTAAATAACCATAATCCACTCTGTTGTCATGCTATCACAGTCTCCCAACTACTCTTTTGCTCACATAGCACATCTCCAGCTTTTTCAAACACGCACACACCATTGCTGTGCAAATTACCTTTCACCGCATTTTCTCTTTATATTCACTTTCTCCCCAGTTCCCCATGTTTCCATGGTTTGTCTTTTTGTTTGTGAAAGTTTGGTGTACTCTCAGATCTCAGTGCGGCCGTTTTCAAAAGGGTACGGGTGCCAGCATGAATCTGAACATAAAACCATTTTAATCTTTTCTTTTACTACCCGAAAATAATGCCCTCTTTTGAAAAATACATTTTGGCCATGGAGCGTTTTCACTGCCTCTCTGCGCTGCTCCAGTGAAATAAAGAAAGGGCAGCATGGGGTTTTTTATCACACGGGAAAGCTTTGTGCTAATGAAAGACTCGGTTTCCATTTAACTTCATTAGTTTCCCCGCAGCTCTGTTGCTCCCATTTTCTGAACACAAACAAATCAAACGTGCTCGTGTTATCCATCTGCTCTGTTATCAAACTGTACTGCTTCTTTGCATTGCTCACAGCCCCACACACACACTCACACAGTTTGACACACCTCCTTTTTTGAAGCTTCATTCGAAGATGCAGTGCTTTCTCATCACCACAGTGGTATTTCATTTTGAAATAAAAGAAATGAATGGGAATTCGCGATTCAAGCTTTACCGATTCAAAATCGATTCATAGAATTCCAAAAATTAATTAATATTTTTTAATAAAAAAAAAAAGAAGTACTTTTTAAAAAAAAAAAATTTATTGTATGTCTACTGCAATCACATGGGAAAAGTAACTACATTTACCTACTGTGAATCGTTTTTTGAATCGAGAATCATTTTTGAATCGAATCTTGAGCCTAAAAATCGATATCGAATCGTGACATTTTCTGAATCGTGCACCCCTACTGTCTTGACACATCTCCCTTGCAGTGTAGCAGTTGCATTTTATCCAGATGCCCCGTTCTTGCAAAAAACCTCCCCTTTCCATACCACTGCAGTTGTCCCAAGACGTTGCAGACACACTGAGCCATAAACAAGTTGACTTGAGTAAATCCACAGTTTGTGAAGCTTTATACATAAAGTGATAGCAGGTCCTCTCAAATCTGCATTTCTCATTGGTTTGCTCTTACAACTGCATGTCACTCGGAGTAAACGCCACAGCTACAGCAAGTGGCCGTGACATCGAAATGGAGAGAAGCTTTGGGTGGAGGTGTAAAGGCGACCAGGGTGAGTGTAGAGCAAACTCTCAAAGACTAAGGTTTCCTCAGGACAGCTGGTGGTCTCTGTGTGTGTGTGTGTGTGTGTGTGTGTGTGTGTGTGTGTGTGTGTGTGTGTGTGTGTGTGTGCTTGTTTGTTTTAGAAGCAGATAGTGCTTTTATGTATAGGGCTAAGTATGTGTAGAAAGTCACATGTGGGTTCAAACACTGTGATGACTTTTAGTTGTGAACTTAATGTGGGTGCATGTGTCATCAGGGCTCAGCAGCAGAGAAATAACACTTATATGAACAGCCTGCACAGATTTGTGTGTGTGTGTGTGTGTGTGTGTGTGTGTGTGTGTGTGTGTGTGTGTGTGTGTGTGTGTGTGTGTGTGTGTGTGTGTGTGTGTCACCAAGTCACTGTAGCAAAAAGAAATCCATACGAGTGAAGGAACACTAGAACAGCCTGCATGGAAGCATGGTGTGCGAGAATGCTAAGTTTAAATGTTCATTCTTAATGTTCATATTCATTTATTTATGCATGATAACCGTGTGTGTGTGTGAGTGTGTGTGTGTGTGTGTGTGTGTGTGTGTGTGTGTGTGTGTGTGTGTGTGTGTGTGTGTGTGTGTGTGTGAGAGAGAGTGCGCTTTAGCAAGCTAGCTCCCTCAGGCTGTCTGCTATCCTCTCTGTGTGTGACATTAGCAAGGGACGGAAGTCTGAGCACCGTGCTGCCAGTACCACTCAACATCACACACACACACACACACACACACACACACACACACATACATACACACAAAAACAAACAAACGGAGGCCGGCAGCAGATACTGGATATGAACATCTGCAATATGACTTACGCTCGAGGAGAGCAGAGTGCGTGCGTGTGTGTGCATTAAAAACAAACAGTTCCATGACTTCCTATCCATAGAAAGCTGGAAGAAGATTATGCCGATTGGTAGTTGCATAACCCCATACGTGTAATATGCATTATGAGATTTCATACAATACATTATGGGGATTATCTAAAGCCACAGTTCCAGAGCTGTCAAACTGCCAGTGCCAGTTGAAAGCAGGCTTCCACTATCACAGCATGCAGTCCACAGCTGCATGGATTCTATCATACAGTTTCTATTTAGTTTGTAGCTCATTAGGAATCCCAAAACACCTGGACACTATGTTACATTAGATATATTACTGTAGGCATGCACGGAGAGCGCACACAACTTCACATGACAGACTGCATGTATATATCACATTGCATTAAAATTGCTGGACACCCACCAGCCAATCAGAATTGAGTATCATTCCATCATGTCATGGTATGATTCGTGATAAAGTACATACGGTAGCAACTGATGCTGGATTTATTTGAAAAAAGTAGATCTAATATAGACTGGGGCCAGGTGGCGACACCAAAACTCTGCCAGATTATGAAGGATTTCATATTAAAGTGTGGATACATGGCAAAAGGTCCGACATTTCATTAAAACATTACAAAACCACCAAACCGGCATTTTGTCTTTGAACATGCATATAGTGTCAAAATCTAGGGAATTATTAACCTGTAGTATGTGACATTATGAATCTACACTCAGTTGCTATTTTTTTTTCGTACACCAAGCTCATGCAATTTAATATAGCCGTTATAAGACCGGTGATTATTTTATGGCCATTTTAAATATGCTGAAGGTCCCCAGAGTGAACCACTCACTCTTGTTACTCAGAGAAATGGGGTTATGCAAGTAACCAAACGTTTGGTGCCTCCTTTTAATTAATAAAGCATTTTTTCAAACGCTTCTTAAATCTTACCAGCCCGCTAAAGTACTGACATTATGAATTTCCGACACATGCCCACACAACGTGTACTCCACTTTAGGAAATCCCTCGGTATACTCCCTGAAAACTTTGTTTTAAATCTCAAGTATTTCTAGATAAAATTATTAAATATTCATACAGATAATCAATACGCATTCCACGTCAAAATTGTCAGGTCGGAACCGATTGCTACAAAATGCTAAATTAAGGTTTCAGTGCCGACAGATGTTTCTAATACATTGTCCACCCCATTTATATCAATGTTTCAAACAACTCTGTACAGTATATAACTGAGTGTATGTAATGTAGTTCTATATACCAAATTGAATGTAAGTTTGACTTTGCTAATACTTTTTGTTTGTGCCAGTTTAAGTGTTGATACTGCTCTGGGATCATCATTCACACACTCTCAGAGAGTCCTTCCATTCAGTTATTTTTCCCTCTGATCATGTCTTTATAAAGGCAGGGTAGTTATTAACCTCCATCCCAAGGGCCATGTTCATTAAGTTCATTCTCTAATGTAGGCCTAATCTTGAGGTAGAATGAAACATTCATACACACTTCACCATATATCTGTCTGCTGATACTCCACCAAACCTCTCTGGCCTTTACAGCCTAAAGCGCCCACCGACACTTTTCTCATTTCCTCCTCTGTATTTTATTGCCATTACTCTTTTTCTCTTATCGTCTGCTCCGTTCTTTTCCATCCTCTCTTGTGAAATCGTCCTCCCTCTTCATTGCTCTGCCCCTCTCCTCTGCCATTACCAGCATGACAATCTGTTGCTTGCTTGGATCTCAATCGCAGCTTCAAACATGCTTTTACACGGATCAAAGTAGATATTAAGCACACACACACACACACACACACACACACACACACACACGCACGCACGCACACGCACGCACGCACACACACACACACACACACACACACACACACACACACACACACACACACACACACACACACACATACACACACACACACACACACACACATGCATGCATCTCCACACCCTCACAATGAGCCCGTTGCCAATTACTGGCTTCAAAGACTACAAGTAAATGTTGGGCAGTGTGTTATCTCTGAAATTTCACATGCACACCCCACGCTCAAATAACCCATTTATGTGTGTTTTAAATGAAAAATGTATGAGAGTGAAAGTAGGAGCATTAGAACAAACCCGCGTGTGGTTTTTGTTGCTTGAAAGAACATAAAAGTGTGTGTGCAGTTGAGTGTGTGATTGCCTGCGTAATGAATGCTTGTTATTCTCAGATCAGCTGGTTAAGAAGGATGTCTTGTGATGAATCGAGCGCTTCAGAAGCTCTTTCATGCCTGCCTCAGTTAGGTCACGTGGACCTCTGGATCTGCAGATTGATTGACCAGCCTTAATTTGACTCATTTGTAGAAGCAAGAAATCCCTAATGGAACTTTGGAAATGCACATGCGCATACAGTATGTTTTAGGGATGTGACAAATTGTGTTGGGCAGCTCTTTACCTGTGTGAATGGTGGGCCAGTCATCAATAACACCTGTATTTGTTGTTGTTAACTCTATCTTTCACATTCTTTTAAATGTTTACGTAGTTATTGCACTTACGTTTTTATTTACCTCTGGGTTTAAATTGCAGAAAAATTTAGCAGAGCGCTAAACCAGAAGCTCGGCCAGCGGAGGTCTCTAGTGCGCCTGCGCTCATAAGAATGAAAGGGGCTCCGCCTCAAACGCTGTATTCAGTTCTTATATTACATCCATGCTTTAAGGTTTTAGATTGACAGCTTTTGGGAAGCCATTATTTACAGTTCATTTCAGCGTGGTATGGAAATCACTTGCTTGCCATAATCTCTTAAAGGGCTACGTTGGAAATGCAGTTGCCAACAATGACTAAAAAGTGCTTGCTGGTTTGCTCAAGGACACACATTTCTGCCGTCTGCTACAAAAATGCAGTTTCCTCTCAAATCTCAAAAATTGAGTAGCACTTGAATCCAAAGGAATCTTTCTGAAAACTGCCCTGGCTCGCCCCTCAATGATCGTATTGATATCTACCAAGAAGAAAAATGTTACCAAACATTCACTGATGGATTACTTATCTCAAGCAAGTTTCTTTGAGCTGACTTTTATTGCGCGTAGTGTAGTTAATGGAAAACAATGGATGCCTGTGAGATAGAAAGTCGATCTAAAATCTCCACACAACACAAATCACCAGCATCATCACTGTGGTTCTGGAACAAGACTTAACATGAGGGAAGTTGATGCTGACTGTTTCTCACAGTTATGCATGAGAGCTGACGAGTACAACTGCAGTCCTCCAGAGCATTATATTCCTTGCTCAAAGGCACCGCAACTCTAGTCACATTTTACAAAGCCAGTCATTAGATTTAAACTGGCAACCCTGCATTCACATGCCCACACATAGTCCTCTAAGGGACCGTTCGGTATTTATGGAATGGACCACCGGAGGAAAATAGGGGAGGGTCATGTCTTTTTATTCTTTGTTGAGGGGAGGGTCACCCAACATTTTTTAGTCTGTCACCCAACTTTTGTATTCATGAAAAGAGCAACATTTCAAAGTGGCTTGTTTGGTGCATATTTATCCATGTAGCTCTCAGTCTCGGCCCCCTAGCAGATGGGTCTGACCGCATACGCGGAGATGGCTTGGGGGGGCAGGAGGAGCACTGCCCACCTGGTGGCTAAAACGGGTAATTGCATTGTTTAAAAAATGAGTGGAATAATTATGTCTGGCATGACCAGATATTTTATAAATATTTTAAATAACACAAAACAACTAAATGGTGGTAGGTAATACATCAGATTTTATATACTGCTTTAGTAAAAAAAAAATATTACCTGGCTGACGATGGAGCAGCAGGACGCAAAAAACGAAACTTACTGTTGCACTAGTCTGGACATCTTGCCGTGCCAACCTTGCAATAAAGGTTTCCTAAATGCCATGTATATAAATGTGATGTCAGCTTACTAATTGATTGCGGGTTTTGTGTAGATTTGGACTTGTATACGTTTATTCCACTTTGTTTAAACGGCGAAGTGGAGAGGCCTCGTTCACCTGTTTGGAGCTGGCTGGTGAATGTGACGCTCGTATCGGCCTTGCTGGATACACCGTGACTCTATTTGTGGATCTACTGATCGCTGTAGATTACTTTTTTTCCGTGTCATTGGATTACGGCAAAATACGGATCTTTTTTCTCAAGGAGTCTTAACGTTTTATGGTGTGACTGCGCTTGGTT